>NW_006159515.1:8375311-8378093 GCF_000334495.1 Tupaia belangeri chinensis | reverse complement strand
TATGTTTATGCCTTTTGCTCCCAAAGATCCAACTAGTTGTTATATGTGGAACTTGCCTTGTTGACCTGAAAAAAATTTTTTGCTCAGCGGTAATTCATTGACTCTGGAAACTTACTCCCTGCAAGATAGGTAGTCCTTATAAACAGGTTGGCTTAAATAAAGTCATTTTGGGGGGAGTGTACGATTGGCTTTGTGTTGGTTTTATGAGCCTTTTTGATGGACTGTTACTTTCTTGTTTTCCCATCGGTATTTGCAATAGGAACTTTTATGATTTGTTTTGGGACTTATTTTTAGAACTTGTCTATTCATCTCAATAGAATATTAGTATCTGTGAAAAATATTACTGTGGTTGGCTCTTTTTTAAAAAAGAATTATTTTAAGAGAACGATTTTTACTGTGGGGTGGATGTACTTGCTGGAAAGAAAGAGTCAGAGACAGAAAGTGAGAAATCACCCTAGTGAGGATGGCCATGCTTCCATCCCTTTTCCTTTATTCTCCTCTCAGGATTTTCAACATGCATGTACATGCACCTGGCATGAGTTTTAAGCTGCCAGGTCTGGAACTTGAACTGTGGTAGATTATGTGGTAGTCCAGCAATGTATCCATTATACCATCGGCTTGTTTCAGTTTTTGTGCTGAATATGGACCCCTCTGTGCCTATTTCCATAATTTCTTCCTGGCTGGGACTTGAATAGTATTGAATACGTTCTCATACCCTTAAGACTGGCCATCTCCCTTTCATTCTTCAGTATAGATATTTACCAGTGCCACAAGAAGGTGATTTTCTTGAACATACATATTGCCGAAGAGGTTCCTGGCCAACTGATCCATAGAAACTGTGCCTACCTTTGAATAAGAAATTACACTGTAGCAATATTTTCTTTGCTGAGGAAAAGGCAACCACTGTCATTGCTCCTGTAAAATAGATGTGGCCGAAAGAGCAGTTGTAGTCTGTCATAGAACATTCAGCCTCACTGCTAAAGAGGTAAAATCATGATGCTGACAAAACACCCACTTGGGTGGGTGTCAAGTGTGCTGGTGCAAGACAAACACTCAGCAGTGGTTTACAGAGTCATAACGGGACTTCTCAAACCTCTGCGTGAAGACCTGAGCCAGAACCAACACCCAGTTTTTGCCATGTAAAAAGACCAACCAATATTACAGGAGCAGATTGAGTCTTCTATGGAAGCTATACCTGACCTATTTTATTTTTGACTCTTTTTTATGTTTCATAGGACATTATTTCCTTTAACATAGTAAAAAAAAAAAATCACCTTATGTTAAAAGAAAAAAAAAAGAATGTATAGATAGTAGTCCTATTACCCATTTTTCTACTGTCTTAAAAAATGATGTAGATAGAGCTAACATAATTTTGTCCTTAAAAAAAGTCAAAATGTATTTTGATTTTGAATTTCCATCATCTGCAAGATAGGTTTTACATCTTTTTGTGTGTTAGTTTTCTCTGAATTTTGACACATGATCATACAAAGTGTTTATACCAAACTTATAATATGTAAAATGCTTTATCTTGGCTTTCCAAGCAATGGCATTAATTTAATTCAGATGCTGTACTTCAAAATTTTAGCTAAATATTGAAGTTTGAATTCCCTGCTCAAGCTTCATTAGTAGTGATTAGCTAACACAAATGCATTTCTGATTTATGCATGTCTAAAAATGATTCTGAAAAGCTGTCCTTTTCAGGGTTGATTGTTTTTGTGTACAGTTTTATTCGTGTAGGCCATCTTCTTCAAACACTGTAATCAAGTAGGCAGCCTTTGGGATTTGCTACTGGCAGACTGCTTTTATTCTGCAAATTAGGATTATAGATATAGTTCTAGATATTAAGAAGACAGATATTTTTGTGATAATGAGAGGTTGGAACTAAATTTAGAGAAAAGCAAACTTACACCAGGAGGGTTTTTATTTTATTTGTAGAACTACTGTAAATTTCCAGATAAATTTCTGACATTTTGAACGTTTTTATAGTCCTTCATTTATATACTTTATGTGTTGTAGCCTCATTGACTTGTTTTTGTTTAGTCTGGTTTTTACGTGATCGTTTTTACCTCTGTTGAATTGGCAAAATATAATTCAACATTTTTTTCAAGGCACTAGCTGGCACAAGAAGATTTTGAATCCAGCCAGGAATTTTTCTATGGCCTAATTTTCACATTGAAAGGAGTGTAAAATTTGCATCTAGCTTTATTTCCTCTCTCTGTACTGTTATTTATATAATGCAGAATTAAATGTTGCAGAGTGTTAATTAACCAAGGAGAACATAACCCTCAGTACAATCTATATAGTAAACCTGTAAAATTCATAGAGGCTTAGAACTTGAGGGCAAATAGCTATCTTTTGGAGCAATATCATTAAGTTTGCATACCCTGAAAATGATATAGCTAAGCAGTAGTAACTCAAGTGCTGAAGGAGACATTTTTCTCACTCCAAATAGTTATAAAGTTCTTCTTTCTCCTTTCAAAAGATTGATGAAAATCAGTTGACAGGAAAATAATTGAGCTTCATGTTAATATTTTGTGGGGAGATTGCCAATTAATATGGGTAGTTATAAATCCAGTTTTCGAGGTTATCACAGTTTTCTTTTTTAGAATGAGAATTTTAAGACTATCTTAGTTTTTTGAATGTTATAACTTTATTTACATTACTGACTCTTCTATCAGAAATCAAAAAGGAGTCTTGAGTTTTGAAATTGCATATAGTTTTCTAATATATAATAAAAGGTACTGTTAGATTATATAGAAACCATGACTGACCCCCCCCCCCC
>NW_006159515.1:8355333-8374903 GCF_000334495.1 Tupaia belangeri chinensis | reverse complement strand
CCCCCCCCCCCCCCCGCTGCCCCCAAGGTTTTGAAGTTATTTTCGTGCCTAGCTATTCATACGTTCTCTTCAGTACTTAAACCTATACCAGGACAAGGTATTCCTCCATTCCACCCTCCCCCACTGGGGAGGGGGGTGGTGTGCTTAGAGAATTGATAGCAATTTTTTGCCCTGCTTACCTAGAAAGAATTGTGAAGATAAGATTTACCTTATTTGCAAGCTAACAATTTGGTCTGCCATAGTTTTATGGATGTTAAGGATTTCCTTAACATGTCATGAGAGGTGCCATGGGTTTCAGGGCTATCGCTCCACACTCTCCTGTCCCACGTAGATAAGGAGTGACCTACTGTGGCCACAAGAGTTTGTGGCACAACTGAGGAACCCCAAGTCTAGAAAACTCCAGTTTTTTCAATGGATTGTTTGTAAACATGACAAAACTTTGCTCTAGGGAAAGGCGCTACCTTTATCTTCTAGGACTGCTCACTAGGCAAACAGCTTTGAAAGATTAGGCCAGAGCAAAAAATGATGTAAAATGTACAGAAACACCACAGAAAACACCTATGGTGTTCTTTCACTAGCAATGGAAGTAGCAGAATACTTGTTTTAAGATGGCACATCTATTGCAACTACTAGCCCTCTAAGCCATTTAACTTCTAGTTATTTTGCTTCATTTAGAAAATCTCCAAGTTACTATATACCTTGAAATCAAATGGGCAAGAAAACCAAGATTACATCACAGCACCCTATGGCACATAAAACCTTTTCTTACCTCCACCTCTGACTAGTCTGAGATTTTAAATATTTCTTGGCCAACTGTCACTGGCTAGGATTGAAAGAATCAAGTTTGATGTAAACATTGATAGAGAAAAGAGTGTCTTTCCTTTCTGGGCCTCTTTTTCTTCCTCTTATACTCTTATCTTGCCCTGTTGGGCACTACTGGAAGACATAAAAAAATCCTTGAGAGAAGTTGATAGAAAAGGGGAAGATTTTTTTCCCCTTCTTTCACCATCACTCTTCAACCCTAACTTACCTTTAATTTTCTGAGCCCAAGGTGTCCACTGTGTTAATGGTTGGTTCCTTGAAAGTAGTCAAGACTGAATGCATTGCAGTAGGTTCTTTCATGGAGCCTGTGGATCAAGGCTGGAGATTAGGGCATGTAATAGGACATGAAGGTCCCTCAGACGTGGGTCATTAATGAAATGGCAGTGGGGTCCATTCAAATACCAAATGGAAGCAACCATCGGCCATGAATGAATACAATTTGAGAGCTTTGCCTTTTCAATGTGGGTATAAGAATGACTGCTTATGATAGCAGACATTGATTTGGGGTTAATTTAATGAAAAATGTAGTGCTATGAAAATTTGATTTTGCTGTGTAAACCTAACATTAATTCTAGTCATTTATGTGAACGACTTAGCATTTATCTCTAATTATCATGCAGCCCAATGATTATTCATAGTAGTGAATATGATGTGTCAGATCAAAGTTTTTAAGTTGCATTGATTATAACACTAAAATCTGCTCAAGTGTGATGTTCTGTCTTCACTTCAATGGCATCTGCTAAAGTAATAGGACTTTTGCTTACAACTGAAAGAGTTATTCATTTATTGAATGGGTGGAGAGACTCATTTGTATTAGAAAAATCAGATTGGCAGTTGATTAGGAGTCTCCATGAACATAGACTTCCCATACAGAGAAGACTGTAGTGAGGAATAGTTGGAGTGTGGGCATTTTTTTTCAAGCCCACTCACTTATCTTTTTCATGAGAGATACAATGAAACAGAGAGACAGGTACCCTCAACAGAGTCCCCATGCCATACTCCACCCCAAGTCTGGCCCAGATCCTAGGCACATATGCATGTGTCTGTTATGCCCAGGGAGCTCCTAAGACAAGAACCCACCTCTGTGGGTCTAATTGAATTACTACTGTGCCAACCCATCCCTACAATGGTATTTTAAGACTTTGAATCTAATAGTTTATTATTTGGCTCCCTGTTAATTTTCTTTATGCCACTGCCCTGTTGGGCACTACTGGAAGACATAAAAAAATCCTTGAGAGAAGTTGATAGAAAAGGGGAAGATTTTTTTCCCCTTCTTTCACCATCACTCTTCAACCCTAACTTACCTTTAATTTTCTGAGCCCAAGGTGTCCACTGTGTTAATGGTTGGTTCCTTGAAAGTAGTCAAGACTGAATGCATTGCAGTAGGTTCTTTCATGGAGCCTGTGGATCAAGGCTGGAGATTAGGGCATGTAATAGGACATGAAGGTCCCTCAGACGTGGGTCATTAATGAAATGGCAGTGGGGTCCATTCAAATACCAAATGGAAGCAACCATCGGCCATGAATGAATACAATTTGAGAGCTTTGCCTTTTCAATGTGGGTATAAGAATGACTGCTTATGATAGCAGACATTGATTTGGGGTTAATTTAATGAAAAATGTAGTGCTATGAAAATTTGATTTTGCTGTGTAAACCTAACATTAATTCTAGTCATTTATGTGAACGACTTAGCATTTATCTCTAATTATCATGCAGCCCAATGATTATTCATAGTAGTGAATATGATGTGTCAGATCAAAGTTTTTAAGTTGCATTGATTATAACACTAAAATCTGCTCAAGTGTGATGTTCTGTCTTCACTTCAATGGCATCTGCTAAAGTAATAGGACTTTTGCTTACAACTGAAAGAGTTATTCATTTATTGAATGGGTGGAGAGACTCATTTGTATTAGAAAAATCAGATTGGCAGTTGATTAGGAGTCTCCATGAACATAGACTTCCCATACAGAGAAGACTGTAGTGAGGAATAGTTGGAGTGTGGGCATTTTTTTTCAAGCCCACTCACTTATCTTTTTCATGAGAGATACAATGAAACAGAGAGACAGGTACCCTCAACAGAGTCCCCATGCCATACTCCACCCCAAGTCTGGCCCAGATCCTAGGCACATATGCATGTGTCTGTTATGCCCAGGGAGCTCCTAGGACAAGAACCCAGGACCCCACCTATGTGGGTCTAATTGAATTACTACTGTGCCAACCCATCCCTACAATGGTATTTTAAGACTTTGAATCTAATAGTTTATTATTTGGCTCCCTGTTAATTTTCTTTATGCCACTTCTGTTATGCCCAGGGAGCTCCTAGGACAAGAACCAAGGTCCCCACCTATGTGGGTCTAATTGAATTACTACTGTGCCAACCCATCCCTACAATGGTATTTTAAAACTTTGAATCTAATAGTTTATTATTTGGCTCTCTGTTAATTTTCTTTATGCCACTTCTGTTATTACCAGGGAATAATATTTTTGAACCCTAAAAAATAGAATGTCTGCCTCTATGTCAGCCAAGCAGAGACGTATATGATATCCTTGATGTCCTGAAATAAATTGAAGTTAAAGGATTAACTGTGTGTGGGAGGGTGAGTAATGTAAATTACTTTTTCATGCTTTCTGATTCAAGTCTTAATTTTCTCCTCTGTATTTTTTTATCTGCCAATCTGACCACTAATTTTACCAGTGTATGTTAAACAAGACCACTTTGCTTTAAAATTTGTTGTTTTGGCATTATGTCATAGTGTAGTGACACAATGCAAGGAGCTTAAGAGAATAAGTGGATCCCAGGGCTGGCAGGTGACATGGTGGTTAAAAGTGCTGGAACCGTGGTTCGAGTCCCAGACCTGATGGTTTTCTCTCTCTGTGTGTCTCTGTCTCTCTGTCTCTATCTGGTCAGAATTAAAAACTAATGATAATAAATAAATAATTCTTAAAGAATAAAGAAAGCATAAGTGGACCTCTGGTAAGTTTTAATTTTATAGAATAATGTTTGAATCATTGTAAGGGATTTATTGAGCATCTGTCGATCAAATATTTTTCGAGTATCTACTACGTGGGCAATTCATTGGTGTCTCTAGCAATTAACTGGTAGATGAAACAAGTTTAAAAGAAATTAGGTGCTAATAAGGCTTAAATTTGAAGAAATGCCTACTTTTAGTACTTTCAGTGCACTTTTGGAATAAAAGCTCAGTAGTTAGCTAATTTAGATCTTCGCCTTTAATGTAAACCAACGTGAACTATTTATCCATATTCCTTGCTGGATTTTAGGTCAGTTTCAAACCCTTTGATGCTGGCTTCATAATGGAAACAGAAAGTCTGGGCTTTTGTGAAACAGAAGTAACCAGGCCAGTGAAATGACTGGTGAAAATATCTAAATATCTTTTTTTTTTTTTTTTTTGAGAGTTTTTTGGTATAGGTGGCGGGCACTCACCAGAAAGACAGAGAGAGACATAGAGCCAGAAAGCAAGAAATCACCCCCCAGGGGGGATGGCCATGCCGCAATCCCTTCTCCTCCATTCTCCTCTCGGGATCTTGGGCATGCACGCACACGCGTCTGGCGTGAGTTTAAGGCACCGGGTCCGGGACTCCAACCGCAGTAGACTACATAGGAGTAAATATTAATAAAAATTTTTTTTTTTTTTTTTTTGTAGAGATTTTTGCTATAGGGTGCGTGCACTCACCAGAAAGACAGAGAGAGACATAGAGCCAGAAAGCAAGAAATCACCCCCCAGGGGGGATGGCCATGCCGCAATCCCTTCTCCTCCATTCTCCTCTCGGGATCTTGGGCATGCACGCACACGCGTCTGGCGTGAGTTTAAGGCACCGGGTCCGGGACTCCAACCGCAGTAGACTACATAGGAGTTCAGCGACATAGCCATTACGCTAACTGCTGGTCCCATAACTAAATATCTTTTAAAAGCTCTTGGTTAACCTTGGGCCTCTTGAGTACTCAACAGTCTATTGGCTGCTCTTGGTGAGCAACGGCACTGGGCCGTCCTTTGTGGGAGAGTCAGTTTCACCAAATGTTTTTAATTAAGTGCCTGAGTTTGGGCTTTGAGGCTTCAATGGGACTATAAAAATTAAGTTCTGTATACATTTTTGAAAAACATTTATTTTCTGTCTTCTTATTTGGGTGTGGTAGAATGAATACAGTAAGTATGCCAAGTATGAAATGACTGTGTAATAAGTTACAACCCTTGTAATTACTGCCACATAGTATTGAAGACTAGACCAATCTAACCATATAATGAGCATCCTGACCCTTTGTTGTCAGTCTTTTCTGCTGGGTAAAAATGCAGAAGAGCAGATAAATCAGTACATAGCTTCCACATGTGTAATCAGTATGTATATGATGCAGAGCGATCTCACTCTATCTAGAGTTGAATGTCTAGGAGCTCCCACTCCAATTACACAAATTATGATGTACAAATGCATTTTTATATGTTTTAAGTGAGGAGTTAAATAATCTAATCTTGCTTATATATTTTGTTAATATCTATCTTGTGTATGTATCTATTATCCACGTCCTTAATTTTGTCAGCCATTATAGCTTTAGATTTTAAGTTTCTAAATGGCAGTTCACTTCTGCCATCTGACATGAAGTGATTTGAGAATGTGACTTATATTACTAGGAACTTTGCAGAAGCTGTTTTCCCCCTCAGTAATAGTGGTGTTTAACCTGAGGTTTGAGTGCAAAAAAGTTTTAAAAATATCCATCCATAATTTTTGTAATATGCATTTTCCATAAATCTTTTGGAAACTACTCATTTTTATAATGAGTACATGTTACAAAATAAATTAACCTTTCTCAATTATTACTGTTAAAATCCTTAGCACACTTATTTTTTTAATGTCTAGAATTTTTGCTTATAGACTTTTAATAAAACAACAAAATATTAGGTAAAGTATGGTGATCTGTATGACTTTAAGTTCTATCATTTATATGGAGGCTGATTATAATTAGTTGAATAACCCTGGTTAGAATCTCTGCTCTTACCTTGTCCTTGCTCTGCAACATATTTCAGGGGTCAAACACTTATTTATCCTTCTAATGGAAAATGTCTGTCATTTGAACATGGCCAGATTGATATTTATCTTTACTTAATGGAAACAGTTGGTTTAAATTGCAAACATACTTAACATCACAAACTCTTTTAAATAATCCCAAACCTCAAACAACATAAAGCTACTTTATTTATTTATTTTTTTAACTTGCAACTTCTAGCTACTCAGGAGGTAGAAAGAGAAAATTGTTATTTGCTTGGCGACAATGTGGCAGTTACATAAATGTGATGTACAAAGTGAACACATAAATAGCATTTCTGAAACAGAGAATCATCTGAGTCCCTGTTGATTATAGTATAGGTACTAGACATTTTAATGGAATTGCTTCTTAATTACCGAACTCTCTTTGATAGCCATGAAAAAAATTGGATTGGACAGTATTGATTCCAAGCACTTCTGCTCCTCTTTAGGGATATTCTGAGCTGGCAAAACACATACAGATGGGCAGACAAGACTGCTTAGTTTGCCCTCTGCTGAATTTGATCAATAGGAACCTATTTCTGTATCAAGGAGAAGTGGCTCTGTTAATTTAGTTTTGGAAATTTCATCATTAGATATTCTTGAGTAGGAAGATTTAAAATATTTTACTTAAGATATAAATTGCATGTAGGCATTTTTCACAGGAAAATGTGTTTTTTCTTTATCTTCTTTTTAACATGTCAGGGATTTCTTTTGAGCTGCTTTTTTTTTTTTTTTTTTTCTTCTTTCCCTCAATAAGAATGCTAAAAGAATTGGGTCAGCTTGTGGCCAGGTGGTTAAGGTAGCTGGATCCCACATGGCCAACTTCATGATTTGAGCCCCGGACCTGATGTTTTGAGGTACATGTTAGGTGCATGTGTGTGCGTGTCCAAAATCCTGAGAGGAGGGAGAAAGGGAAGAGAAGGTATTGCAGTATGACCATCCCCCATGCCTCCCTCACTATTTCTCTCTGGCTAGTGCCCAAGCCTTCTGGTAAATAATAATAATTATAATAAATCCTAAAAATTTCTGTAGCTTTCTTACCCCATTCTGGTAGATAACTGTTTTTTTTTTATATATATATGTATATGTATATATATAAACCATTTTGCATCACAGCATGGTAATGATTTTTTTCTTTTATATTATTCAGGTTGACACAGTTACTGCTTTGTATTCTGCATTGTCATACCTGTGGTTGTACCTTTATTCATGCAAAAAAAAAAAAACCAAAAAACAAAAAAACACATTTACTGAGCCCTAACTATGTTTAAGGGTAACTGACCGGTAACCTAGAATCAGGACCTTATTTATACGATCATGTTGTGTCAATAAAATGAGGTAAGATGTACGGACTGAACGTTCTTCCTCTCATTTATAATGCTTCCACACTATAACAAATCGCCCAGAGAAGGTTTCCTTAGATATTTTCTGTTCAGTCTTTCCAACAGAGCCATTTCTTTGAATGCCAAGATAAAGTTCAGATTCATTCAAAGCAAGTCCATGGAGAAGGCCTAACACCCTGGCAAGCAGCTGCGTCTCAGCTGAGGCGCTCTGGTTCTGTCTGAGTTTCCTTTTTAACATTTGGAATAGGTCCTGAGTGACTGTCCTGCCTAATCAGTTACGTTTGTCAGGTTCTCAAGACAAAAAGAGAAATACAAGAAAAAAATTATCTTTGAATTACAGTTTGAGAGTTAAAATTCCCAGATCATATTTCCTGTCCTGTTGTACCAGTTCTAAGGGAGCTGGGACAGTACTAAAACCATCAGGGAAATGGAGACTGCAGTAGACACTGATGAAACTGAAACAGTATGCAAGAAAGAGGGATGTGAAAAGAAGGAGGACATTCACAATTTGTAATTGGTTCTGGCAGGAACGACACCAGGACATGGTGGTAGGTAACTTCTGAGATTATAATCCAGGCCCACTTTATATTTTAGGATTTTTTAATCATAAATAAGGAGGAAAAAATACATTTCCATAGGAGTTGTCAAAGAAAGAAAGAAAAAAATACATATGCTTTATTTTGTTCTGAACCCAAAAGCTATGACAGAGTAGCCTTACAATAGGGAGATCAAAGGGATATGAAATTACTCATGTGAAAATCACCTTGGTCATTGTGTTGAAAAGTCCAGATCAGCTGCGAAGGTCATACTGATTTCAGGTAGAATATAAACCAACATGGAGAAATATTGAGTATATCTGAAAAAATGAATACTCTAAGCAAATTATTTAACATTCTGGATATCAGAGCTAGGTATGCAATTTGGGGATGAAAATAGACCCTGGCATTTATTTTTAGGATTTTTCCAGAGGGCATGCACTTGCCAGAGAGCAAGAGGGATGGAGGGGAGGGGAAGAGAGAGAGCACACACATGAGAGAGAGATGGAGAAAGCACACTCCCCCAACCCCCTGGAGAGTGGCCTTGCCACAGTCACTTCTCTATCTGTACCTTCTCTCAGGAGTTTAGGCATGCAAGTACATGCGCCTGGCATGTTTTTCAAGCTGCCAAGTTGGGACTTGAATTGTGCAGTTGGCCAAGTAGGATCCAGCTCATGTAACTATCAGGCTAGGGGCTAGCCCTGGATTTGGGTATTTCTAATTGTTGCTGTGTTGCGGTGTGTTCACTTCTGCATATTCATTGGGATAAAGTGTAATTTTAATTTTCTTGTTTTTCAACAGTTCTTGGTAAGATTGCATACTATATTCTTTTCCTAGTTCTACATGCACAAATGGCTACAGCTCTTTCCCAAGAATGATACCTTCAAAGCCGTCAAGGGTTGATTAGTGTTCACATGTGCTTTTGTAACTATAAAGTGATAAATTGAATAATGGTGTAATTAAGATCTGCTTTAATTAACTGGCTACAGAGTGTGCATGTATTTGTAAACTACCTTTTAAAATTCTGTATTTGAAAGTTGTGGAGTGATTTGAAGTTTGACCTGAGAAACATTTTGAAAGGTTATTTGCTTGATTCTTCTTGCAAGTATAATGATGATTAATGAGCAAATTGGTTTACTTTAAATAATTTTGAGTATCTAAATTCACTATATTGCAGTTATTAAAGACAGGAGTCTTATTAGATTCTTTTAGGTGGAGCTCAAATGAAGCCAAGCTATTTCACCTGACTGCAACCAAAAAATAATTTCTGTGAAAAGGTGTTGTTTTCTTAGAAATGAGCCATTATTTGGTGTATTTTTTACCCAGGCACTGTGTCATTATTAGTTTGTGGGAGAAGAAAGCAAATTCTATAATGGACAGAAAAGTCTGTCCATTCTATTGGACAATTAACAGGTTCTTGGCAAATTAAAGGAGTTTACACTGTGAAAGGAATTTATTTGTTTGGAATTCTTCTTGTTGTTTAAGTTGCTGATGGTTTTATATGCAGGAAAAAGTTTCTCTTACCTTAGGACCTAAGCTTCATCCTATATTTCTTAACTTTTGAAGATGAATGTTTCCTATTAGACTTTGATGTTTTGGATTTTTGTTATTATTTTTGTCATTTTTAATGGCCAGAAGGTATGTGTGCTTGAAAGAGAGAAATGGAGAGAGAGAGAGAGAGAGAGAGAGAGAGAGAGAGAGAGGAACACTCTCCGATGGGACATGGTCATGCCACAACCCCGTTCTCTTCCATTTTTCCATTCTTTCAGGATTTGGGGCACACATATACACATCCCCTGTATGTTTTTTAAGCTGTCCAAACTGGAATTTGAACCACAGTTGGCTATGTGTAATCTGTTTCCCTTGACCACTAGACTAAAGGGTCAGTCTAATGTTTCATACATATACATTTGGTTGGTGTATCCTCTCTGAGCTCTCTGGTATAGATGCATCTTGGTGCTCTCAAACTTTAAAGACAGCTGGGTCAACCGAGTCATTGGCCTGATCTACACACCCTTTTAGACTAGCTGATGTCAGATATTGCAGATGCATTTGCTTTTCTTTGGAGAAATACATGTGCACTGGTATTGATTTTTGATATCATTACACTTAGTTGCAAACTGGGGAAAGCCATTACTTCCAATAATAGTAGCTTTAAGAATTAGACAGTTCATATGGCTCTAAATCCTATTTGCAGGCAGTTTTCAGTTAAGGAGATAGGTCTGGCACCTTGCCTGCACAGAACGGACCTATTTGACTCCCCTCTTGCAGTGGTGAAGTTCAGAACACATTGTCAAGAAGTATAACTTATGTTCAAATAATGCATCTGAGCTGGACATCTATTGCCAAAAACAAGCTGCCTGGAGCCAGAAACGAAAAAGGCATCCCAAGTGCTATGGAACAACTCACTGTAGGCTTTTAATTATCTGAGATTTACATAAGCAACTCTACAGAATGGGAGATACACCCAATTAAATGACAGTAAATTTACTTTGCTGCAGAATTCAATAATTTACATCTTGGTTTCCCTGCATTGCATTAATTACCGATTTGGTAGCAGATGAAAAAGCATCTGGGTACAATTTAACCTACATATATTCAAATGAACTACAGAGTTGGATTTATCTGTTTATTCACTCATTTATTCAGTATATTTATGTACTAGACATTAGGTATAAGAAGAAATAAACAGCTTCATATCCTTCAAAAGCTGATGGTTCTGTGTGGGTGATTAATAGTAAGTAAAAATGAAGATGTATTGTGATAAAGACAGCAACAAGTATGTTTGATGTAGTTGGAGTATTCATCCCTTCACTTAATGAATATTATCTGAGCCTCTACTGTGTGCCAGAGATCCAATGATGGGCTTGAAATGGACATGGTGTTAGAGATGAAGCCAAGTCAGATGTTAAGAACACAGCCCCTTGAATATCCATTTCTGACGGTATAAAAGGTGATCTGATTAAAATAACCACAGGCCGGCGTATATGTATTTTTAAAATCTTTAAAGTGTATTACTAAGGTAACACAATAGAAATGAGTCTGAAGAAGCCAAAGCTTAGCAAAAACTGGAATTCTACTCAGTGGATGAGCTCTAAAGTGGGCTTTCGCTCTGAGGGTTTCTGTCAAATCCTTGAAGCCTAAATTTCCACATCAGGACCAAGTGGCTCTACCAGATAGTTTGGAACTAGGTAATGTTGATATTAACATATACTCTCTAAGAAGGTGGAAGAGAGAGAAATCCCAAACTCATTATATGAGACAAGCATAACCTTGCTATAAAATTGTGGCAAAGTGGCAAGGAGAATAGAAATAAAAGTTATATGCTGTAGGGACCAGCAGGTGGCTTAGTGGTTGGGGAGGGGTGGGGCACTGAACTCCCACATGGCCGACCACAGTTCAAGTCCTAGACCGGGGGGCTTGGTTTCTCACTTTCTCTCTGCCTTTCACTATGTTCCTTTTTGGTCAAATTAAAAATAAATAAAGTTAATTAAAATAATCCTTTTTTAAAAAGTTCTATGCTATGGCCTGGATACTCAGTACTTAGACAGCTGGATCCCACATGGCCAACTGCACTTTAAATCTCTACCCCAGTAGCTTGGAAAACACACTAAAGATATGTACACTGCATGCTTAAATTCCAGATGCATAGGAGAAACGGAGAAAGAACATTTGCAGTATCACTATGCCCCATTGAGAAGAGGCTTTCTATCTGTCTGTTTCTCTCTGGCAAACATATGTCCCCTCTGGCCATAAAACTGTGGTGTGTATGTGTGTGTGTGTGTGTGGTCTTTATGGATGTAGGTGCAAATATTTATCCAAAGTCATAGAACATGAAATTAAGATACATGTTGTATAATGATTAAGTCATGTTATCTCAGAAATAGAGTTGATTTAATACAAGGAAATAATTGGTTCATTTAATATATCATTCAGAATACACTAAAAAAATTAAAGAAACTGGGCCAGCCCATAGAATGGTGTTTAAGGCAGCTGAGTCCCACATGGCTGACTGTGAGATTAGAGTTCTGAACCTGTGTCTTAAAAATCACAGTGGACACATACGCATGAATGCCTGAAATTCTGAAATGAGAGAGAAATGCTGGAGAGGGGATTGCAGTGTAACTATTCCCCATGGCGAGTGGTATTTTTTCATTTTCTCTTTCTCTCTTTTTCTAGTGAGTGTATGTGCCTCTTCTGGCAAAAAATATTTGGAAAGAATTAAAAAATTTTAACAGATTTATAAAAGGAAAGAATTTGGTAAACTATAATTTTTTAATTTATAACTTAAAAAGAATAATTTTTAGCAAACTAAAAAAATGAAACTTCACTGATCTGATAAAAGGAATCTTTACTAAACCTATCACAAACATAGCTATAATATTGAAATACTAAAAGAACTCTTCTTAAGAAGAATAAGATTGACCACCATCACAACTCTTACTATACACTGTACTGGAGGTTTAGCCATTGTAATATGACAAAAAGAAGGGCTAGAAGGAGAAAATAAGTGTTATTTTTTAGAGTTTATTTATGTAGTAAACTGAAAAAGATAGTTTATCAAGTTATAAATAGGAAACCAGGGTTTTTTTCTTTTTTTTAATTATCATCTATTTATTTAGTTTTACATTTTCCCACAAACATTTTCTTTACATTTTGCTCATACTCCATACTTCTGGACAGCTAATAAATAACTTTCAAAATTTCAAAAAACTGAATTTTAAAGATAATGTTCAATATATTATAATTTTGTTTGTAACTCTATAAAAACAGACACAGTATGGCTTTAAATATTTTGAGAAAATATTTACATGTCAATTACTCAAATTGTTGAAAAGCAGAAACCTAGCACACAATTCACACACAAACCTTTTCAATTCAGCCCTGCCTACCAAATATTCTGTGGTTTATCATCTGCTAGCAAAGATCAGTCTCTTTTTCTTCTTTCAAAGTCTTCCTCAAGATAATCCTCTGGTTGTGGCTGCTCTTTTGCAGTCTCTACTGGTTACAATGCTGGGCTGGAAAAGTCCAGATTATTTTTTTGGTATGAATTCTTTCATATGGCTTCTCTAATCCTCTCTGCCAGGCAGATGTGTTTATGGTGCCAGGACATCCTTCTAAGAGCTTCTGTTGGCTTACTTGAGATCTACCTCAGCTCCATAATTTTCTGGTTAATGTTCAGATATGACATTCTAGTCAAGGGCCTGTCCAATAATGAGTATTTCCAATTTCTGTTTCAAGGCAACAGGTATTATTGAATTTATGCAAATAACCATTCTGCCACAAAATAAGAATACTCCCCCAAATTTTCCAATTCCAGAGGAGTCAGGAAGGGAGAAAAGTTTATGTTACCATTTAAAGAAACAAACAAACAAGAAGAAAAAATATTTTAACAAATTACTGAACTTATCAACACCTCAAAAGAAACCAAAATCTTCAAATTGGAAAAACAAAGCATAGTAAAAACAAATAGTAATGTTTTACTCAAAAGTCATAAAATTCTATTTCACCAGTCAGTCTTATGTAACTAATCTCTCTTCTGTTGAATTTGAAGTGATACTGTGGTCTGATCTTTCCATTTAAATCCTGAAAGTTAACATTCAACGTTATTAATGATATTTCTTGTCCCTAGCATTAAGTTCGTCATTTTCTTCATTGCTTTTTGTTCTCTTATTTCTGTATGTGTGTCTTTAGTTTTCCTGGTAGAGCACTCCTTTCAGAATTTATTGAAGAGTTGGTCTGGTGTTGGAAAATTCTTTCAGATTTTGTTTATCTAAGAATGTTTTTTTATCTTTTCTTCCCATATAAAGGATAAACTTGCTGGGTATAGTTTTCTTGGTTGAAACTGTTTCCATTTAACAGTTTAAATATAGTTTCCCATTCTTTCCTTGCTCACATTGTATCTGATGAGAGATCTGATGGGATAAACTTTATAAGTAACCTGACATTTCTCTCTTGCCAATTTTAGTATCTTACCTTTGTCTGTGGATTTTGCCCATCTGGCTTTGATGTTCCTGGGAGAAGATATTCTTGGGTTGATTCTGTTAGGGGTACTTTGTATTTCTTAGGTCTGGATATTTGAATGCCTCTCCAGATTGGGAAGTTTTCTTCCAGGATTTCATGGAATAGACCCATCAATGCCCTTATTAATTTCTTTGCCTTCTGGGATACTGATTATCCAGATGTTTGGGTGCTTAATTGTATCTAGTATTTCTTGTATAGTATTCTCTTTTTTTTTTTTTTGATTATTTTTTCAGTTTTTTTGGTTGTTTTTTCCTAGTTAGAGGTTTTGCCTTCAACATCTGAGATTTGGTCTTTTGCATGCACTAATCTGCTTTTAATACTTTCAGAGGAAGTTTTGACTTCCTGTATTGCAGCCATCATCTCTAACAGCTCCATTTGATTCTTTTTTATGGTGTGTATTTCCTCTTTTAGATCATGCAAGAACTTCCTCATCTCCTGGAACTCATTGTGTCTTTTCTCTTGCATCTTCTGGAGTTCATTGTCTCTCAGTTCTTGCATCTCATTTAGTTTTGTCACTAAGAGTATTCTGAATTCTCTATCGGATATTTCCACAAGTTCCCCTTTATTGTCTGTGGATGTTTAAGGATTGTTCTTTTCCCTTAGAGGAGAGAGATTTTCTTGGTTTCTCATATTTCTTGTGCCCCTCAAGTAGTTTCTGGTCATTCTGTGACAAAATATCTCCACATCTGCATTTTGCAATGTGGTATACACACACACACACACACACACACACACACACACACACAAATGAGCTCAGATTTATATAAAGAAGTTTCTTCCTTAAAACAGGGGGTTCATAAATGTTGAGGATTTCAATGATCCTAAAAGTATACAGATGCTTGGCTATTGTGCACCTAGGTCTGTATAGATACCCAGTGTGTGGAGACTGAAGAGCAGAGTGGAAAAGTAAGGGTAAAAATATATAAGCAAAATGAGAAACAAACAAACAAACAAACAAACAAACTTGACAAAAACAACCAAAAAAGAAAATAAAAAACATTTTAAGGTAACAAATGAAAACTGCACATTACAGAGAGAGACAGAGAGAGGACAGAGGTTGCCCTGCCTTGTCTGAGAGTTTCAGGGGTCTAGAAGATGAGGTTTAGAGCATAACTTCCCTGAACATGCCAGGATACACCTCTTGTCTAAGTGTTTTGACAGTATAGAAGATGGAGTTTCAGGAAACCAATTTTGTAATACTGTGTTCCACTAGACAATATGTAGAGTAGACTAAGAGAACTAAGGAGTAGGTACTGAAGATTATAAATTTTGCTGCAAAAATATTTAAACAATACTTAAATAACTAGAGAGCTATATCATATTCCTAACTAGAAAGATATTCATTTTTATCAAGTTGATTTGTAGCTTCAATGCCAATTTAATGAAAGCCTGAAGTTGTACACATTTCTGTAACCAGACTAACTTAAAAAAAATTGATTTGTATAAAGTAAGTGTAAGAAATACCCAAGATACCCATGAAAAATAGCAAAGTAAGGCAAACCCTTTCAATAAATCAGATTAATTTGAACCTATTCATCTGTTTAGATAATATATTGTACCTGTAGCACTGTGGAATAAAGTGCAGACTATGACAAATATTAAAACTTTATTTCTAGAGATAGCTTTGCATATCAGAGGTCAATATAAATATGCTAAGGAAAATGATCAATCATATAATAAAAGCAAAACTGGGTACCTGCCTCTATACCAGAAATAAGTTTATAGGTAATTAAAATTTTAAAAGTGAAAGGTAAAGCTGCACAATTTTTATAAGAAAATATAGAACTACATTTTTATGACCATAGGATGCTAAAAAATTTTTTTTTGAATAAGGCACAAAAATTCAAGACACAAAAGTGCATTTAGTAAGGATTTAATTTGGCCATATTAAAACTGAAAGTTGTATACCTTAAAATTAAGTTGTTGTTTATTAAGAAATACTCATAACAGAAAAGATATGCCTCAAACTGGTAACACACATAGATGGTAAATAGCTAGTTATCCAAATGTTAAAATAGTGAGTCATCAGAAAAGTCATGATGTGTTTTTCTATACAAAAGTGTGTCATGACTATTCTGATGACCCAATAGCTTTCTCAAATTAGTAAGATCTATCCCACCAATGGAAAATAGAAAATCAAAGACAAAAGAAGGAAAATAAAATTAATAAACTAACAAACACATGAAAAGATGTGAGATAACATTATTGGTCAAGAAAACGAGAATTAAAAACAGAATGAAATACATTTATCCACCCACGAAAGCTACAAAACTAAAAGAGTGTGTGGGTTACAATATCAGAGGAGAACCTACATTCTTTTGGGATTTCTCAGGAAATTTAAACATTCACATTCTCCCATGATTCAGAATGCCACTTTTCAATATATATATCTTGGAGAGACGCTTATATGCCATTGCACAAAAACGTTCCTCGTATCATAGTTAGCAATAGCTAAAAAGTGGAAATAACCTAGATGACTCTCAAGAGCATAACATGTAAGTAGTTATATATTTATATAATGGAAGAAGGAAAGTGGTTTTCTAGAAATCACTATGCATTTAAGAAATGGTCACAGTGGAATTTGATCACCTACCAGCAGATAGAGTGATGGAAGGTGAGAGGAGTAGAATGATTTCCGGGTTCTGATTGGAGCAGTTATGTGAATAGTGATGCCATTGACCATGATAGTTTTTCCCATCTGCTGTGTTACAGTTGCTGCCCCTACCCCAATCAGGGGAATGTCTGAAACCACAGACTATAGAGCCTGATATATGCTGCTTTTCTCCATGCATACATATCTATGATGAAATTTGGTTTATGAATTAGGCAAAGCAAAGAGATTAACAAGAATAAATAATAAGATAGAACAGCTATAATAGTATAATGTAATGAACATTTTGTGAACTTGGTCTCTCTCAAAATATCTGGTACCTGGAAAGTTACTATGTGACCGATGAGCAGGTTGCAGGACAGTCTGAATATGCTGGACAGAGGGTGGATTCATGCCTTAGGAAGCCCAGATATTATAACCCACACACTTTTTTAGTCTTGTAGGTTTAGTGGGTGGATAAAAGTATTTCATTCTGTTTTTAATTTTCGTTTTTTTTTACCAACTTACTCAGAACTGCATACAACTGAAAACTTCAAATTGCTTATTTCTGGAATTTTCCACTTAATGTCTTCAGACTGCAGTGAACCATGTGTAACTGAAACCATGAACAGTATAACCACAGATAAAGGGGTGGGGGTAGGAGGTTACTGTATTTTAAATGTAAAAGGCAGAAATGTCCAGAGACACTTATATCCCTTGATTAATTTGTAAGTAGCACATAGTTATTCACAGAATCCATAATAAACAGACTATGATATTGCAAGACATTGCAAGTACACACACACACACACACACACACACACACACACACACACAAATTTGAATAGCGAAGTGATAGAAAAAGATGCACCAATTCAATAGTTACCAGCACACACACACCAGATTGGCAAACATTAGGAAACTGGAAAACCCAAAGTACTGGTGTGTAGATGGACTCTTATCCACTTCTCTTGGAAGTAGATAATGGTGTAACTACTCTGGAAAACATTTTGATATGAGCCTGCATGTAACTCATGGATTTAGCAACTTCATCACAAGGTGGAATCTCTAGGGAAGTTCTGCACAGACAGTCATAAAAATATCCGTGGTAGCAAAACACGGTACATGGTAACAACCCAAAGGTGGAATAGCAGTGGAATCAAGAAATATGTGAGGGGCTTACTCAAAAACAAACAAACAAACGAAAAAACAAAAACAATTCTACACAGCAATGAAAATAACAAATACAGCTCAGGCTTTAGCAATGACAAATCTTCCGTAGGACGAGAAATGAAAAGATCAAACCTCCATGATAATAAACAGCATATACTTTAACTTGTGTAAAGCTGAAAAACGAGCAAAACTTTTTTAGGGATGTAATCCATAGCGGAAAAACCAATGTGAAGCACAGGAAGGTAGGACAAAAAAAAGTACATAATGAGAAATGGTGTGATTGGAATGGAAGCAATGAGGAGAGCCTAAGGAAAGGTACAATTTTCTGCTTTTGAATCTGAGTGGTGCTTACATAGGTGTTCACTGCATTACAATTTTTTTTTTTTTTTGCTATAGGGCGCGTGCGCTCACCAGACGGAGAGACAGAGAGATAAAAAGTGAGAACTCACCCTCCAGGGGGGATGGCCATGCCGCAATCCCTTCTCCTCCAAGCTCCTCTCGGGATCTTGGGCATGCACGCACACCTGCCCGGCGTGTGTTTTAAGCCACCGGGTCCAGGACGTGAACTGCGATCGGCTATGTGTGAGTCCAGTGACATAACCATTACACTAACTGCTGGTCCCGCATTATATTTTTTTAACATGTTTGTATATTCTGTATATGTTATGGTCTAATATTGTAATTGATTTTATTATGAAAATAAAAATTTTGGCAACAGCTAAAATATTAATATTACTCTCCAAGTCATAGAATTCCAGAAAATTTATACCTTTTCTTTGAATTTTTCTGTTTTCTGAGTTTTACAAATGACAACAATAATCTAAAATAAATGGCATCTTTTTTCCTTCTTTCCTTCTTCCTCTGTCCCTTTCCTCTCCCTCCTTCTTCCTTTCTTTCCCTTTCCTCTCCCTCCTTCTTCCTTTCTTTTTTCTCCCCTTTCTCCTCTTTCTCTCTTGTTTCTTTCTTTCTTTCATGAGAACACTTAAGATCTATAATAATAACTTCTTAGAAAATTTCAAGTAAACAGTATAATACAGTCAACTATAGTGACGATATTGTACATTAGATCTTCAGAGTGTGTTTGTACAACATAACTGTGACCCTTTTCTCTCCATTTCTTCCCTATGCTTTTGGTAACTACCCTTCTACTCTGCTTCTATGGGTGTGACTCTTGGATCCCATGTATAGGTGAGATTGTACAGTATTTGTTTTTCTGTGACTAGCTCATTCTACTTTGCCTAATGTCCTTCAGGTTCATTTATGTTGTCATAACTATCAGAATTTTCTTATTTTTTTAAAGCAATAAAAAAAGAAGTAAAGAAAGAAGAGAAACGGTAACTGTGATGCAAGACTAAGTTGTTAATTGACTAGATTTGGCGACCATTGCACAACGTCTGTATATCAGCATATCATCTGTGCACCTTAAATATAAACATTTCTACTTGTCAATAAAACTAACGAATGTACATGCACCATGTTATCATTTTTAAGTTAGAAATGTTCTATGAGGGGAAGAGTGTATGTGCCACATAAGAAAGTTTCCTTGTTACAGGAGAGGTAGAAGAGGGTATTGTGCACGCCCTAAAATATACAATTTTATTATTCTATAGTTCTCAGTAAGATATGTTAGGGAATAAAAAGAAAAGTGTAACATTGCTGAAACCAAGGTATCACTGGAAACTAGTTTCTTTTGGTTCGATCATTTCAACTTTCCTGTATGTTTTCAGTTTGCTCTTTCTGGCTTCTGTTGTAATATACTAATAAACCTCCCTGCTATCTCAGAGTTCACTACATGTGTTTGAGTTCAGCATTATCACACATGTAGATTTCATTCTTGGTTTTCCCCAGAAGTTTCAGAATTTGGTTCCACTTCCCAACTCTTCGCACGTTCTATTTGCCTTTAAGTGGGGAGATCTCTCTCAGGCATCACCATTCAATACGATGGGATGGAAAAGGATCGCCGGGCAACTTGTGAGACTGCCATGTGAGTGCATGGCACCATCCTCTGCTGAAATCCGTCCTGAGTCTCATTTCTCTTTAATTAG
>NW_006159515.1:8329735-8355302 GCF_000334495.1 Tupaia belangeri chinensis | reverse complement strand
GGGAAAGAGAAGCCCGATCATGCTTTAAAACGGGATATTTTTGGAATCCTCATTATTCTTTTATAATTGTGCCCCTGGTCATTTTTTATCTTTAGCTCAGTAGAGTTTCCAGTAAAAACCAGAGACTGGACAGGCTTCGTTTACCGAGTACCTGCCATGTGCAAGGCATTGTTCACGCTGCACATATGTTCAGGGCCTGGTCCTTATCTCTAAGGAACCTATGATTGAAAGAGACAGATAGCTGTGCTAATACTAATATTTAATTAATTTTAATAATAATAGATAATGACAGTAACAACCACTGCATTAATTTAGCATTTTCTGCATAATAACCATTCTTTACATATTAATCTACCAAATCCTCATAACAACTATATCACGTGAGTTGTGTTGGGCACCATTTTGCAGATGAGGAAATTGACACAGAGAATTCAAATCAGGTGGTCATAATCTTATAGTTAGTAAGAGTCTGGTCAGAATTAAAGAGCCACACAGCCAGAATTAAAGAGCCTTGACTGGGACCAGCAGTTAGCGTAATGGCTATGTCACTGGACTCCCATGTAGTCGACCATGGTTCGAGTCCTGGATCTGGTGACTTAAGCTCCCGCGGGGCATGTGTGCGTGTGCGCTCAAGATCCCAAGAGGAGAATGGAGGAGAAGGGATTGCGGCGTGGCCATCCCCCTGGGGGGTGATTTCTCGTTTTCTATCTCTCTGTCTCTCTCTGTCTGGCGAGCGCACATGCCCTATAGCAAAAACCTCTTCAAAATAAATAAATAAATAAAGAGCCTTGACTGATAGTTTGTACTCAGAACACCCATGCTGTTCGACTTCCCTGTGAAATAAAGCAGAAAAGAAGCACAGCTAGTGCATGGTCTGAGAAGAGCAGTACCTAGTGCTGAGACTCCAAATGAAACCTGGGAATCTAGAACAGAGTTCACGAAACACCTCATCCTCGAAGGATGTATTCAGTGTTATTCGATTCCATGTTTCTTTATGTTGACATTCAGGGTTATGTTTTCCTAATGATTAAAACTTCTGTTTTTTTTTAAGCATACCTTATTGTTGATTTTTTTCCAAGCAACTATTTGCATTTTAAAATGCCAAACATTTTTTTGTGTGATCCTAAATGAGAGCATCAGGATGCCTTTTATCTAAGAAAACCACAAGGCAGGCCTAGAAACAAGTGCACATGCAATGAATAGCAGTGTGATAGGCACCTTGACCAGTCATTTTATTCTCACAAATTATAAGAAATCTCAAAAAGGAAGAAGTCAGATGTGTTTAAATGGAAATAAATGTAAATAAGAACACAAAAACAGTACTGAGAGGACATTAATTTGGTTGTATGATCATTTAATTGGATTATGTTCTGTGGTCATCTGAATTGTATTCAACACTAAACACACACACACACACACACACACACACACACACACACACACGATGTTGTCAGTCTCTTTTTTTTTCCCCCCAAGGACAACAAGGAAGCTGAAAGTAAAAGGCATGTTAATGCAGGGCTGTGTTTAAATTATAGTTCCCACTGCAAATTTAAGTTCATCCAACACACACCTGCTAGGGCAGAGTGTTATTATCATAAACAAAAAGAAATATCTACCGTACGTATATGTTCTATGGAACTCTGGTTACAGAGGCTGTGGAAGCTATCATTTATAATTTTGGACATTTTGAAGGAGCAAAATCTTTATCTTGGATTTTTCTTTTTGGCTTTAAACATAAAATATACCAGTTCACAGGATATGCCTTCACTAAGTCCTCTCTGGCAATACCCAAAAAGATCATTTCAACGACTTCCATATTGATCTCCCTCAAAAAAACTAGTAAATAATTTCAGCATCACTGTTTTCTTTTTGGTTGTTCATGTTTTTCACTAAAGAAATGTTTGCTAATAGAGGAAACAAAACAAAACATTTACACCATGCTGTGCCTTTCTTGTGACAAGGGCCAATGTGGTAAAGAAGCTTTTTCTCCCTCATAAAATTGTTTACATGAAACAGTGGGAGAGAGCTAAAGAATAACAGTTTTTCTTTAGCAGCTGGAGGTTGTCTGAATGGAGTCTTCAATTCCCATGCATGTTTTGTAATGCAGATTTCTTTGAAAATGGTCTTGCCAGTGCACCTTAAATACATTTTAGAATTATTTTACCATGAAATTAGTTTTCTCCGTCATTGGCTTAGTTGAATCCCCCTTTTTTGATCAATGCTGGGACATTCAAAATAAAGCCCTGGCTGCACATTGCTATTTTTGGAAGTTTCTATCGAAAACCCTTCCTGCAGCAGGCCAGTGTGCTTTGAAAGGCAGGTCGTTATTGCAGCATGGCTACTTGGTATCCTGCTTCTTCACCTTTCACCCTGAGGCTCAGTTCTCTACTTTCTCTGCCACTGACCTGTATGTCTATTATATATTTATTAACTACAGAGAAAGAAAGGAGCTTCAAAAGCAAAAATAGCCTGGGACTTGGTTGCAATTAACTAAGCCAGGCCTACAATTACTGAGTCAAACAGCGACTCATGGTGCAGAAATCATGCTGGGAAATTAGCTGGTGCTATTTGTGACGGTGATGGTGCTGATGGGGCAGTGGTGATAGTGATGGTAGTGGTCTTGTTCGTAATGATGGTGAACATAATGGTGGTGCCCCTGGTAGTGATGGTGGTGGTGGTGGTAATGATGGTGGTTGTGATAGTGATGCTCATGGTGGTGCTGGTTATGGTGGTATTGGTCATGAAAATGGTGTTGGTGATAGTGATGGTGGTAATGGTAATAATATGGCAGTGGAAAGAGCATGGCAGTCTTAAAAGCATCCCAATTAAGGCTCTAAAAATTGTGGTTGGTGCAAAATTTTTTTCTTATTCTTTTATGCTGGTCCTCTCACAATAGATAGTTCTCTTTCCATGCTAATTTTAGGTCATTGGGAAAGTCATTTTTTCTGTGCAAAAGTATGTCATTACTTTCCTGACCACCCAATTTTTTTGTCTCTAAAAATACGATTAATTTTAATAAGGGAAATTTGTATATTCATCAAATAATGTTACATACATATAGAAGAGTCTTCAAAGTCAACGAAATAAATTTTCAATTATTTGTTTGGTATACATGCAATTATTTGTTTGGTGCCCTTGGGAAATGAGAGTTGTAAAAGGAAAACAACCTTTTAATTTAATAGTGTTAAAAAACCTCCCCATATTCACTTTTCCCCTTGCTGTTATACCTGAGAGGATTGTCTCTGTGTCATTACTGGTTGGCACATTTTTTTTTCATCCCACACTTTGAAATATGAATCTATTACAAAAGGATCATGTTGGTGAGGCATTGGGGATGAATAAGTAAGGAATAGTAATTAGTTTTCAGGCATTCCTTTTGAGGATGGAAATGCTTTTTCTCCAAATAATTTCCTCTCGAGCAATTGGTTTATAATAAGAACAGTTTAGTTTGACTAAATTTGCACATTCTGAATAGACTGCCTATATCTTCTTGACACATTATTTCCCAATTTTGCTGTACTGTTGCTTCTGTTTGTCATTTCCCTCAAAAGATATCCTCTTCAAGATATGTCATCTTGTGACAGCTATTTCTCATGTCTTGAATATGAAATCTTTCCCACTTAAATTAACAAACAAACAAACAAACACAGCAGAATTCCTTAGATCCATTCCACATGCCCTTCCACTTTCATAGCCTTGCCTCTTCCATAGTCGTGTTTATTGAGAAAGTGCTAAGAGTTGTCTATACTTGTTTCTACTTTCTCACTCATCTCTTCAACCCACTGCAGTCTTGCATCTGTCCAGACCACTTCATTAACATTTCTCTCAGTACTACCCATCCTTTATGCTATTGTTGTTCAGTTGTGAGGCCATTTCTCACAGAACCACCTCTATTGCACTTGACCCTGCTGATTATACTTATCTTCATAAACTATCTAGTCTTCTTCAGGTCCCCATTTGGGTTTCATTTTTCTCCAAGATGACTTTCTGGACCCTTCCTAGTATTATAAACAAACAGCATTTGTATTTTTTCTAATATTATAGAAACTGCTAAAAAATGCAATTAAATAAATAATCCTTTTTATAAAAAATTCCTGTTGATTTGTCTAACCTGTTTCCTTTGTATACCTGATACCCAGCATGTGGACATACATATATTTTCCTCAAATACTTTTGGTTTAAAGTAACAGGGCATTTTTTGGTTTAAAGTAACAGGGCATTTTTTAAACATAAGCAAAAGGAGAACATTCAGAGTTAGATCATGGGTCAAAAGGCAGGAAATGTCTCCAGGCCTTGGAGTGCTGAGAATAGGAAGAGACAACTGTATGAACCAAGATAATTTATCTTGGATTGTACTTTGCCTTCAGGGGCCAAGTTACTACTAGCTTCTTTTCTTTCTGTGTTTTTGGATCCTGTTTTCCCCTCAGCATACCAGCTTTCCTTCTTGTGGGCTTCCTTTTCCATCTTCTGAGAATTTTCATCTGCAGTTTCAGCCTTTTTTGCCAGGGGAGCAGAGGCAAGTCGTAGAAACATGGCACGTGAAGGTGTCAGGGTTGCACCTGAGGGTGTCAGGATGTTGTGAGTGCTCACAGAGGGTGGGGATCATCAGGCAGGCTGGCATTCCAATGAATATCTAATTCATGCTCACTTAAAAATCCATGAGTGAGTGAATCCAGCTCTCTTCTAGTATTCATTCCTTCATTTCCGTAAGCAATTTAAACTATCAAAAGAGAAATATCACTTATTTACAAGTGATTGTCCAGGATAGCTTTAACATTCCTCTACACTTTTCTTATTAACACAATAAGATATATTGTCCTTATCAAAAAAGCTAATTTTATCTTAAGTAAGTTTCTGAGTTGATCATCAGCTTAGTCTTTTGGTTAGCAAAACAGAGTTTGAGGGGTAGGAAATGGACTCAGTTCTTATGTTAGTCAGTTCTTATGTTAGTCATCTGTTGCTACAGTGAGGTGGTATAATAAACAATGCCCCAATTTCAGGGACTTATGATAATGTGCATGTATTTTTTTTTTCATAGATCTATAGGAGCTGAGGACTGGCTTATTTTGGGTATATTGGTTTAGGATTGGTGAAAACAGGTTTGGTTGTGCTCCTTGCAGGACCTGGGTTAAAGGTGCAGAGGGTCCCTGGGCCTTGTTCATCTCATTGAGAACCCTACATACAAGCAAGTCTGGGCTCAGAAATGACAACTGTTACCCATACTCTTTTGTTTAAAGTCAGAGATAAGGTCAAACTAAATGTCCCTGCTGTGGGGATGGTGGCTTATCTTCTCTGGTCTATTGTAGGTTCATATGGCAGTCTGTGGGAGTGAGAATTGGGGACAAGAATCCAGTCTGCAATAGTCATGAGTTGGTTATGCAATTTCAATGAATTTGTAGTTCATAAGTGAAAGTTCAGATCCTTCAGCTAGGAACGCTAGGTTGATGAGTATGCAACTGCCTCTGGCTGATCTCTCCATCCTCATTTCTTCTACTGTTGCCCTCATCTATGTACATTTTTATTTAAATCAATTGCATCTGTTGAATGTAGCATGTTGTTTTTTATCTTCTCACTAGCTGTTCTTTCTCACTGCCCTTTTCTTCTATATCAATAAAACTCCTCTTTTACCTTTAAAACTGAGGGCAAGAAAATTCTTCCTCCTAGAAGTTGTCTCTGATTCCATTGAATTCACATTGGTGCTCCCTCTCTGGGCTTCTTAGCATCTTGTGCTTGCCTCTATTGTATTTACTAATTTTCAATGAATTGTTTAATTTTTTATTATTTTAATTTGACTAGAGAGAAAGTGAGAAAGCAAAAGTCACCAGGTCCAGGACTCAAACCGCAGTCGACCATGTGGGAGTCCAGTGCCTCAACCACCATGCCACCTGCCAGCCCCCCTCTATTGTATTTAATATCCTGTACTATATTGTTGATTTAGCTATCAGCCTCTCCAAATAGATACGAAAGTACCTCAAGGGCTGTGGTAATTAATACCTTAGATAGTGTTATTTGCCCTAATGTATAGCATAGTGCCTGGGTCTTAGTAGACACTCAGGCAATGTTCATAGAAGCAAAAGAGAAGATGAAAAGGTGGAAGGAGGGACCAGCAGTTGGTGTAATAGCTATGTTGCTGGACTCCCATGTAGTCGACTGCGGTTCGAGTCCCAGATCCAATGGCTTAAACTCACACCAGGTGCATGTGCGTGTGTGCCCAAGATCCCGAGAGGAGAATGGAGGTGAAGGGATTGCAGCATGGCCATCTCCCTTGGGGGGTGATTTCTCACTTTTTGTCTCTCTGTCTCTGTCTTTCTGGTGAGTGCATGCAAAGAGGTAAGGAGAAAAGAGGAAAGAAAGAAGTGAGGAAAGTGTGATGGTTGGTTACTTGTGGGATATCTTATTCACTGAATTTATTCTGGGAATGCCTTATTTCTGTAGTTAAGAGATAGTAGGCCTTAATCAGTACATCATTGTAAGCTCAATTTTGTAAACATTATTGATTCACCTGGAACATCCAAATAGTACCACAAGCTCATGTTTAGACCACAAGTCCTTTGCCAAAGCCAAGTGTCCCCTTCCTTTCCTCCTTATAAATATTTCTAGGCTCCTCTCTTGCCAAGCAGTGTCTGCCTGAACACAGGCAGGTTTAATTACACAGGGAGCACTCTTGACCTGCCATTGATTGATACATAGTTAAAGGCACAGCCCTGAGTACCCCTAGCGGAATGCTAATAAGAAAATGGGGACTTGGTTGTTACCAGGTGATTTTCTTATTGGAAAAACAAAGGGTGATGAATGTTGCCAGCGCTGAGTTCCTCCATATTCTAGTCATGTCAGAAGGAGTTTATCTTTATCTGAGCTCTCATGCCAACATTCTCTACATTCTAAGTGACTGCACGACACTTTACGGTAAATAACTTCTTTAAAAAGTATATGCTTGCTTGTTTTAGAATGCATGTGCTGTTTAAAAATAGGTAGGGATTTTGACACACACCTGATTGCCTCCGAGATGAAATTCGAAGTGTCTAGCATCGCAACCTCTTCTGGGGAAGGTTTCTCGTCGCCTCACCTCTTGTCTCCAGCTGCTTGGGCGGCAGCTAGGTCTACAGAGGCAGCGTCCAATTACTCAGAATATCTGCCCCTGCTCTTGGCAGAGACTTACACTTCCCGGCTTTTGTAGATGATGGATGGCACTTTTTGTAAAATGCGATTTCTCTGGAATAAGGAGGCTGAGTCGGGAAAAGGGCAAGTCTTGGTTCCCAAAGGACAGCAGATCCGAGAATGTGGCTTGCCAAAGTCAAGAGGTCACAAAGTCAGGGCTGCAGTGAGTTTTTATCAGAAAATAGGAGGGACAACATAGCTTAGGAGTATGCTGGCTGCTGTTTACTCCCAAGTGAGAAATTATTGTGTTTTTTCATGTGAATTTATTTGCAACCTGTTGTTTAAACCTGGTGGAATGCGAAGGACCTGGCCAGGTGTTGGGAGCATCTCCCAGTCATTGCCTACCCTCCCTGGGAACTACAAAAGGAGTGGAAAGTTGCAGAAACGGCTGTCAACATACAGTGAGCAGTGAAAATCAATGAGAGGAAAATGGCCCATTTTTGCTTCATTGATTTTTGCTGGTCAATGAATCCTCTTCATTTTATGTACCCCCCCCTTCCAATTTTTTTTTTCCCTGTTGGACACATCTTAATGCTACTGCTCTGCATTAAGCACAGTACTGAGAGTGACAGTTCTTTTAATCACATGGAGTTGTGAGTGACAGCAACGTGTCAGGTTTGGAGAGGAGCATAGTGAGATGAGACTGAAACGTAGGGAGATGATGCTTGCTCTGAGATATGAGAGGGAGAGAGTCTCATGGAGAGTATGTTTGGGGGTGATGGTATTAGAATTGAGTAGGCTAGCCTATAGTCTAGAGTGATTGTATTCAAATAGATAAGGACATTTTTATTGTTGTTATTAAATTAAAGGGGTGGTGACAGGTCATGGAGCTGCATGTAGCTGAAAAACAAGTGTGGGCCCAGGAAAGAGAACACTGCCAAACCTGTGTGGTTCAAATGATAGGAGTCAGGAGGAATCTTTAGATGATAAAAAGTTATTGCATCAATGTTTTTGTGAGAATGTAAAGAAAAAATAGTATTTAATATATAGCACTATGTTTAACGTAACAAGTTATTTTTTGGAGTTTTTGCTTGTTTTCATTCATTGCACTAAGTGAAAGAGTAATTTGGCTACAATGGAGACAAAACACAGACTCAGACAATATGACCTCTGTGGAATATTTGCCCCAGGGAAGCTTGATCTACTTAATGGAAAAAGAATGAAAATTATTATCTCTAGCTAGACTTTTTTTTTTTAAGACTTGTTTTGGTTATCTCTTTTAAACAATCTTTGCATTGCTCTTCATATTTTTAATTTTCAGATAAAGAACTGAGGTATAGGACATTTTAGAAAGTTGTCTAAGATCAAATAGAAGTTGAGTGCGATGCTGAGATAAGAACTCAAAATCCTAGTTGATTTGGTATAAAAACACATCACCTTATGGGGAATTAGGAATTTCCCCAAGAAGGCTAAAATGCAATTCTTATAGATATTTTTTTCATCAGGTTTTTACCGTAGGGAGCATGTGTTCACTGGAGAGAGACAGTGAGAGAGAACATGAGAAATCACCCCTCCCCAAGGGGGAATTGGGGGAGATGAGAACATTGCTATCCTTTCTCTATCTAGGGTTTTAAGCATGCATACACATGTGCCTGGTGTGAATTTCAAGCTGCCAGGACCAGGATTCAAACCACAGTTGTCCATATGGGAGTCTAGGACCTTAATCACCATACCACATGCTGGTCCCTTTAATGTAATTCTATGCTCTCACAAGTGAGGCTATTTTTTGGTTGCTGATACTAACTAGACCTTTAAATTTATATTTTGATTTGAAATTCCTGATCTGGTGCCCAATACAGAGTCCTGAACATTCTTGAGTTCCAAATGTATTCCATTCTCTAAGCTATCTTCTCTTCTGTCTTCTACTTTTCTGGGTGTGGACCAAAGAGAGGGGAAATGACTTAGAAGCGTGCTTCCTGGACTAAGTAATGCCTTGTACCAGGACAGTCTGTTTCTGTAGTTTTGGGAACACTGAACAGGATGACAGGAGGTTGATAGCAGCTATTAAAATAGGTTCTGTGAATGCACATTTCCTTTAAAGCCTTGGGCACTAATACACGCAAAATAGTTCAGTTGCTTGATAATAAATATGTAATGTGTCTTTCAAGTTAGTTTTCACAAGTTTTATTTCCCTGGAACCCCTGCCTGCCTCTTGACACCAGGTACCCTGTTAAGTCACATGTTGGCATGTTGGCAGATACTATTTGGCCAGAATATAGCTCTGAGAAAATAGCTGCATTCCCCAGCAACCAGTATTACAAAAAGAAAAAAAAAATCCAGAATTGTTCTGAATTTGTTTTTACTAATGGTATGTAAGAATCAATTAGGGATTTAATTTATCCAGTCGAAATCATTGAAATTTTGTCCCTTGGTGCACCCACTAAGTCACCACAGTAAGTCATAAAGATATCTGTGGTCATATGCCAAAATGAGAGATTCACAAGTTGAAATGGAACTTATGAAAATCAGCTTAACCACATGCGAACATCCTAACTTGACTACAAGAAGGAAAGGCAGTAAGGGCCTTCCTGAGAATAGACAAATAAGAGGATCTGTCAGCCCTCATTTGCAAACTGCTTTAGCAGGACATAGGTTCACCTGCTGAGATGCACATACCTTGACAATCCATAGATTTTCACTTGAGGAGAACAACCACCTGAACTTAAGAGGGAGCTCCATTGCTGTTGAAAGGGATGAATGGGAACCAGCAGTTGGCGTAATGGCTATGTCGCTGGACTCCCATGTAGTTAACCATGGTTCAAGTCCCGGACCCAGTGGCTTAAACTCACGCTGGGCGCGTGCCCAAGATCCCAAGAGGAAAGTGGAGGAGAAGGAATTGTGGCATGGCCATTCCCCCTGGGGGGTGATTTCTCACTTTCTATCTCTCTGTCTCTCTCTGTCTTTCTGGTGACTGCACATGCCCTATACCAAAAACTTCTCAAAAAAAAAAAAAAAAGAGAGAGAGATGAATGGTGCATCCTCAGAGCTGGTGAAACCTGTTAAATTTAAGGACTACATTATAAAAGGACATGAAAAGAAAAGGCTGTCTTCATCTTTGTTGAAACTCTAACCCTCCCAAAACACAGGTAATTAGTTTAATTTCCAACTACTTAGGATCTCTAGAGAAATCTAATGGTTGGGTTGCTGAAGGGAACAGATAACTAAAACCTGAATCATTGCTTGAGACAGTTTACTACCTGTGGTGACATTAGATTTGGTGAATGTCGCTGAGTGTTGCTCACTTGGACAGGATATATTTGTGGTATAGTGTCTTGAATCATAGAGAAGGAAATATATTAGTGCTGTTAATGATGGGAAACCTATCCCTGAGGAAACGTTGATATCAAAAGCTGGTGGAGTGGAGCTAAGGATGACAATGCTTTGATTTGATAGTGTCCTTGAGTCTCTCCAAATAATTCAGATTATGTCACACAGAAGGAGGGTTGAAGTAAATTATAAGGAGGAATTTTCTAAAAGCCAAGGCTATTTACTATTGGACAAAGTAACTGAGAAACTTAGTTACTCTTCGTTTTCCTCTATTTTTTTCTTTTTAAAATCAGCTAGCTTCTTTTAGTAAAACATTGACCATGTGGAATTTCTTTCCATTTCCTCTATGAGGACCTAGAGCTATCAGAGGCCCATTCCCAACCTCCTCTTCCCTAGTCACACTCTAACTGGCACTAACTAGAGGTGAACTTGCAACTCCTGATCAGAGCAATACTCCTGCTTCATTTAGTTTATACAGAAGGCAATGTGCCTTTTGGGCTGGGCAAATAGGATAGTGGGAACACACAGGAAAATAAATGGACTTTGTGTTTGCTCATCAGACTCTTTTAGAAATGACAACTGCAAGTGACATAAAACAAAAAAATTGTCAATTATCATTTAAAAAATTGGGAACCAGCAGTTAGCGTAATGGCTATGTCACTGGACTCCCACATAGTCGACTGTGGTTTGCGTCCCGGACCCGGTGGCTTAAAACTCATGCCGGGCGCGTGTGCGTGTGTGCCCAAGATCCCGAGAGGAGAATGGAGGAGAAGGGATTGTGGCATGACCAGCCCCCCTGGGGGGTGATTTCTCACTTTCTGTCTCTATGTCTCTCTCTGTCTGGCGAGTGCACGCACCCTATAGCGAAAACTTCTCCAAAAAAAAAGTTATTAAAATTAATAGGTAACCACTATGCTTAATACTCCATGATCCAAATCTATGCTTCATTGATATCTGTGGGATGATTATGTAAAAGAGATAATTGCATTTATGTATCTGTAGGCACAGGTTCTTCACATAGGAGAGCTGACATCCATGCATGTCCTTCTTTGGATCAATGGAAGGACTGACTAATTTTCACAATTAAGAAACAAATTTCAAATCTGCTGAAAATAAAAATACTGTTTTACCAATAGGTTCATGCTTCATTGACATAACATAAAAAACAAACCCAAAAACCCAGGCCTTTCTTTCTGCTTAGGTATGAAGTATCAAGAAGGCAAGACAATAAAGAAGGGGAATCATTTTATTTCTTTTTTTAGTTTGCTATAGGGTGTGTGCACTCACTGGAGAGAGAGAGAGAGAAATCACTGTCTAGGGGTATGTGATGGCCATGATGCAATCTTTTCTCTTCTATTTTCTTTGGATTTCAGACATGCACAAATATATGCCTGGCATAATTTCAAACTGTCAGGTCTAGGACTCAAACTGTGAAGTTGACCATGTTGGGTTCATCTGCCTTAACTTCCATTGCCACCTGCTGGCAGAGGGGGATTAACTTTTTCTCTAAAACTATTTTTTAAAAATATTTATTTAATTTTATTTATTATTATTTTTTAATTTGACCAGAGAAGGACAGGGTTGGGGGTGGGGCGGAGTGAGAAAGCAAGCCTCTGGGTCTAGGATTCAAATTGTGGTTGATCATGTGGGAGTCCAGTGCCTTAACCACCATGCCACCTGCCAGCCCCTAAACATTTTTCTTCTAATTAGATATGGCCAATAGTTTTAAACTAGTTAATTTTTGCTTAAAAACAAAACAAAACAAATACCTAGATCAGTGCCACAGGCTCAGCACAGTGGGTACTCACTCAGTCTGTGTGGAATGGATGACTGATGTGAGCATTTGAAGACTGAAATTCAGTCTTAGTATTCTAAATGGAGATAACTGGCTTGGTTTAGCTGCGTTCATTAACTGCCTGCTTCTTTATGACCAGAGGTATAAAAGGGAAAATGTCCAGAGATGAGTTTTAAGGATGGCAAAAGAAGGGAACACAAAGAAGGCAGGGAGTAATGGCAGGAATCTTGAGCGGTGAAAAAGAAAAAAGAAAAAGCTTAATTTTTAAGCTTCAGTAGCTTAAAAATTAATTTATTTAGAGAAATAGAAAAGATAAGAAGGGCAAAGGAAGCTGACAGGGGGTTGGGTAGCCATTTCTTCTCATATAGTTCCCTCGACTCATCTCTAGTTTAATTGTTTACTCTGTTCCTGTTGAAATGAAATCTGGTCTCACTTCAACTAAGTGCATTTCCGTGGCTGTCATTAGACTGATTTTTATATGATCAATAATAAGAATAATAATATTATAGCTACTATTTGTATTTAGCATTTGTTTTGTGCCTTTCCCTCTGCGCCTATTTTATGTCCACAACCCCAATTTCTACAACAGCTCCATAAGGGGAATATGACTACTCTCATTTTAGAAATGGAGATCTGGGGGCTATGAAAGATTAGGTAACTGCCTGGAGTCACATAGTTTCTAAGTGACAGAGGGAGAATGTAAAGGCAGATTGATTAGAGCCATAAGTCCTTTCTGTTTCCTTCTGTATATGCCATTGGAATAACTAAGAGGGGAAACCAGGAGACAGGCACTCTGAATTTAAATATTCATGCATTCATTCATTCATTTGAGAAATACTTGTTAAAGGTCTACCCAATGCTAGAGCCTGAGGAATGGACTAATAACCAGAGGACCATCCTATGTCGAGAAGCTCTTCCTCTAGTACAGAAATGTCTAGGAGAAAGGTGGTGATCTAGCCTGCAGAGTAACCATTCACAGGAGTGAGCAGAGCTTAGCCCAGGACTGCTCAAATCAGCCTAAAAAAGTCAAGAAAGAAGGTGTTCGCCCAAATAGGTTTCTAAGGAATTAGCTTGGAAGAAGTTGGGCAAGGTAGGCAACTGTGCTCAAGAAAGAGGCAACAGTGAGGCTATCCTAAGGTAGTTCCACACAAACCAAGTTCTTATATGACTGAAACACAGAAAGTAGAATGCCAAGACATGAGAATGAAGAGGTCCAATTATGAAGGATCTTGAAGGCCAAGGAGCAGTTCATATTTTATCCTTGAAGCAACAAAGAAATATTGAGTGATAGTCAGTGAAGGAAAAAAAGGCTCAGGTTTGAACTTCAGAATGATAATTGTTTGTGCATGAAAGTGGATTTGAGTAGATCAAATTCAGAGGCAGTGAGACGCTCCCTGTCAATTAAAGAAAGGAATGGTAACCTGATTTGATATAGTAGCAATGGCTAGCATTGGATGGATTTGAGAAACATGGATTAGAAGGAATGAAGAGATCTCGATGATTCATAACAGGGACAAGAAAGCTAGTTAGTTTAACATAGTATTAATATGCTATTAAAGGCTGCATTAAAAGTACCAAATCCCTCTAACTGAACAATGACTTATTTCTCTCTCACACAGAGTTCATCATAGGTCTAAGCAACTGTTTGCTTGTTCTATATGTCCTGCCATGTATTGATAGCTGCTTCAACCTTGTGTTACCTCCATCTCCAGAGGGAAACTCTTCTGGAGGAGGACTAGGGAATTGTGCCTTTGCCCAGAAGAGACCCATTGCATTCTGCTCCCTCCTCATTGTCCAGACCGAGTCATATGAGCCGACCCAATGCCAACAATGCTAAGGGCAGTTTTCTGTGTGCTCAGAAGGATCAAAAAACCTTTTAGATACTGGAAAAAAAGTAGTGTTGTCTACCAGAAGGACTGGCAAGCTCCATATTTAAAAATTGAAGGGTGTGTGCATGTGTATGTGTGTGTGTATTTAGAGAAGGGAGTAGAGTTTGTGTGATGGCAATGGATTCACCTTTCCAGGTATTGGGCTGGTGACTGATGAGATGGAGAAGGTATGCATGGCTTATTGACTTCCAAGATTTGGTTGCTTTGTCTTGAAGACAAGGTCAAGTTTTCTATAGTATTTCTTTGCACATCGTTGGGTCATTTAGGCTTTTCATCACCTTGCTCTTCTCCAGCTCCCACTGTTGCCTACTTTCTGCCATCTTGGTATAAGTCTCCATTTTAAAATGGTTTTTATGAAAGTTAAATAAAGTTCTGAGATCAGCAGTGATCCTCAGGCCTTAGGTAGACTGACCCAGGTTCTAGGTTTATCTGAGTGTGGTTTAGTGTACTTTAGAGCTCATGTACCCAGGTATTGGGAAAAGATTTACATACACTTGAAAATAGTGGTGTGCTGGAGTCAACAGGTAGCCTGGTAGTTAAGGTGCTAGATTCCCACATGGCAGACCTTGGTTCAAGTCCCAGACCTGGCAGTTTGCTTTCTCACTTTCCGTCTCTCTGGCCAATTTTAAAAAATAAGTAATAAATTAAATTAAATTTAAAAAGGAATTCCTTAAAGAAAATAGTGATGTGCTAAAGGGACACTAACTGCTTTGAACATGGTTTGTTTAGATATATTCCAAACTACATATAAGACCAAATAATGGCGGGAACCAGCAGTTAGCGTAATGGCTATGTCGCTGGACTCCCATGTAGTCGACTGCGGTTCGCGTCCCGGACCCGGTGGCTTAGAACTCACGCCGGGCGCGTGTGCATGTGTGCCCAAGATCCCGAGAGGAGAATGGAGGAGAAGGGATTGCGGCGTGACCATCCCCCCTGGGGGGTGATTTCTCGCTTTCTGTCTCTATGTCTCTCTCTGTCTGTCTGGCGAGCGCACGCGCCCTACAGTGAAAATCTCTCCAAAAAAAAAAAAGACCAAATAATGGCAAAAATATCATCTGCATCTAAAAATTCTTTTCTACTTTATATCATGGGATTTAGAGGTTTGGTAGGAAATGAGAATATTTTTATTTCCTCTGCATAATAAATTTCGGGATCTGAATTAACCTCCAAGTACATCATGCACATCTCTGTCCTCTGCCACAGATACCAATTAAGTCAAACTAAGATGAACCATCTGAAATCAAAGAGCGCATGATCTAAAATTCTTGTCAAGGCTGTTGAGAAAAGCTTATGATGGAATGTGAAAATTTTGAAAATGTGTTTTTTAAAATGTGATGTAAAAAAGCAGTAGCAAACATCTCTGTTTCTTCCCTTTTTCTCCCCATGTAAGCAGAGATGGTAGTGGTGTGTTCATTTTAGGGAGGATTCAGAATTTATTTTTCCCCACAGGAATCTTATAGTAGGTTTGCAGTAATGTTCATAGAATGAAGTAAGACTAGAAAAACAAGACTTAGTCACGTGTTGTCTTGCCAGTGAGGATTTCATCTTTTCCAGAAGTAACTCTGTTTAACCCCTACCTACACTGGTAATAACACTAGCAGTTGCACAGGCTCATGCCCTAGCAACCTCAAAACGTGGCGTTTCTTTATTGCCTACCCAGATACATTCTGATGTCAGAAAAAGCATACGAATCCATCCTGTTCCTCTGTTTGCATGTCTGGGACTTGGGGCAATGTGCAGCTTTTCAGAGCCCCAGATAATCGGCTAGGAAAGAAGAATCAGGATGGTGACCCATGCCTGTCTATCTCATAAGTCTGATGTGAGACAAGATAAAATCATGTGTGCGAAATGCTTTGGAAACTGGAAAGCCCTTAGGACCTACCACTAAAGGGAAGCTAATTATTTTTCAAAGTTCTCTGTCTCTGGCCAGGTTCTTTCTTCCCATCTTTGTTCTCTCTGTGTCCTACTCACCTCTGTCCTCTTCACAGCATGCTCACTTCCTTGCTTTTAGATCTCTAGCCTCTGTGCTTTATCAACTCCAAAAATGAAAGAATAAAAATGGTGGGGGAAATTCCTTACAACTGCTGAAAGTTTAAGCAAAAGGTTTTCTTTTTCTCCACTCTTGTCCTCAAGTATATTACAGAGCTTCCTATACAACGGTGGATGCTTTATAAATATTCTTATTAATAATAACTTAGAGAGTTACTTTTTGTACACTGGCAGTGATATTTACTAGTTACCTACGATAGTGATCTTCAGGATTCTTTCTCCTGGGGCAAATGCAGGTTCATTATTTTGGTCTGTCAATCTGCTTTCTTTGCCATACCTCCCAGAGGAGACTGATTGAGAGACTGGTTATGATACTGAGATCATTAACTTTCAAATCTGGCTCCTTGAAACCAAACAGAATGTATTTTCTACTCATATGACAATAATCTTCAATCTCTTTAGATTCACATTCATATATCTATATTTTATTTTCCATAAAGCTTAGCTGGGATACAGCATTGCCTTTCCTATGGGGAGTAAGTTTTTGTTTGGTCTTCTCAGCAGTGTAGCCCGCAATAACCAAATGAGTTGATTAAGGTCACTTCCCGGACTGAGGTAGCTTAATCTGCTCAGGTCCTGACTGGCTTTCAAAACGACTTGCTATCAATTCCAGATAGCAGTTGGCTTTCCCACTTCAACTTCAGACAAACACTAAATATAAGAAAGTAGGTAAAATACAAACCTAGAGGAAAGTGTAAATTTATAAAGAGAGTTTTTTACTTTGGGTTGTTGATGTCATTACATCCAGGAGAACCTAGGAAAAATTGTGAAACAGAAAAAAAAAAATGACTAACTACTGATTACTTTTCTAATTTCTCCCAGTAAATGCTCACCTTTTTTTTTCTACTATTACTTTTAGCATATCATACACTAAAAGAGATTCCTAATCTATCCACTGATGCGACAGTAAGCAGTGTTTATTGAGCACTTACAGTGTGCCAGGCTCTGGGGACTGAGGATAACGTTAATATGCAAAAGCAGATAACAGTTGTTATGCTCATCGAAATTACAGTTATTCATGAGAGAATCACATTAATGAAAACATAAAACTGAACAGATCTAAATTTCTAAGGAAAGGCATCTGATTTTGAATGCACGACAGGAAAGTGACCCCAGAGATCTGAACAGGAGGTACAAAAGCCCAGTGGTGGGAAGAACCTGGAACCTTTGATGAACTAACTGCAAGGAAGTCCAGTGCATTTGGAGCTCGGAGAAAAAGAGGACATCAATTTGGGATAAGATGGAAAAGGGAGACAGCACAGGGCCATGTAGGCATCTATGCAGGGCTGTATGAAGTGATTAGAGCGTTTTAAGTAAGGATTGTGAAATGATAAAAATTTTCAGTTTGAAAAGAGAGATCCTTAGCTTTATTGTGAAGGAAGAATAAATTATGCTTTCAGAATTAGGAAACTAAGACATTTGAAAAATTTGAAGTATAGATTCTGTGGCCCACTATTATCTCATTAAGCAAATTATATTACTATGTACCATTGTGGGTTATATGTCACTTAAAAGTGAAGCTGCATTGACAGAAGAATTTTATTTTATAATGCACACAGTCATATATCTCGAAATGATGGTGATACATTCTGAGAAATAAGTCATAGATGATCTTGCTGTTGTGCAAACATCATAGAATGTGCTTACACGAACCTAGAAAATATAGCTTGCTAGGCTATATGATGTAGCCCATTGCTTCTAGGTTACAAACCTGCACAGTCTGTTGCTGTCCTGAATACTGTAGGCAATTACAGAAAATGGTAAGTTTTATATATATTTAAACATAGAAAAAAGTACCATAAAATACAGTATAAGGGATAAATTGTACACCTGTATAGGGCGCTTAGCATAGAGCTTTCAGGTCTGAAATTTGCATTGGACAGGTCACTGACAGGTGGGTGAGTGTGAGGGCCTCGGACATTACTCTATACTACTGTAAACTTTATAAACACTGGGAAATTAGGCTATACTAACTTTATTTTTTAAATGATTTTTCTTTAATAATAAATGAACTTTTTGTAATGTTTTAACTTTTTCTTTTTAATAAATAAACTATCGTTTATTTTCTTTATCTACCTTATTTACACTTTGTGTAAGAGTCTGTGGAAGAGCAGGCTTAAGACCACTCTGGGGTTGTTCCTAGCCATTCAGCGGCCTGAGCAGTGGGGACTGCAGACCAGTCTTCAGTGGCAAGCTGAGCACTCCAGTCTTCAGTAGGGAGCTGGTGGATGAGCACAGAGGGCACCTGCATGTCTTTGGACCAGTCTGTGGCCTCAGATTGAGTAGCAGTAAACTCAGGAGCTGGGGCAGCTCATTCTCCCTGAAATTCCTCCTTGGTCACAGCCTTTTCAGCTATGTCTTGTTCCTCCTTTTCAATCTCTTCAGAATCTCTATAGAAGTAGAGATCAGGCCTGACCTATGGGTGTTCATGGGAGATGGTGCCACACATGCGCAGAACTTCCCTGGCCAGCATCCACCACATCAGACCCATTGAGTCAGCTCCATTGTTGCATGGGAGGGCAATGTCCACACAGCACAGAGGAGAATCTGTATTGCACAGAGCAATGGTAGGTAGATTAGCCTAAGACACCTCTGTGAGAGGCTGGTGGTTGGCCCTGGGATCAGTCACCACCAGAAGACGCGGCTCCTGGAAGGCTACATGGATTTGGTTAGTGAAGGTTCCAGGAGTGAAGCAACCAGTAATAGGAGTGGCTCCATTGGCAGCAGCGAACTTCACACAGCCCTCTGTCCAGTATTCCTAGGAGATACCACACTGACGTCAGCAGGACTTTCGATGGCAACAATGGTACAAGCAGCCAGTAGAAGCTTCTCCCAGATTTATGATGTAGCTGCCATCACTTCGTTTTGTAGATGTACTGTTCCATTTGGGAGTCAAGGTTGGGGCCGCCTAAGTGGGTTCCTGCTGCCAGGAATTTGAAGACATCTTCCTTATTTGCAGGACATGGAGGGCTCTGGACATTGTGCAGGTTTCCCTTTAAGTTATGACAGGAATCCAGAACAATGCCATATGGACCTTCATGTGGGTAGTGGGGAAAGCCACTTTTTCACTTATAAACTTTACAATTCTTTCAACTTTGAACTCTTTAAAAATAACCCTTAGCTTAAAATACAAACAAATCGTACAACTAACTGTACAAAAACACTTTTTTCTTGGGACCAACAGTTTGCGTAATGGCTATGTCGCTAACTCCCAGGTAGTCAACTGCGGTTCGAGTCTCTGACCTGGTGGCTTAAACTCACGCCTGGCGCATGTTCGTGTGTGCCCAAGATCCCGAGAGGAGAATGGAGGAGAAGGAATTGCAGCGTGGCCATCCCCCTAAGGAGTGATTTCTCACTTTCTGTCTCTATGTCTCTCTCTGTCTTAGTGACGAGTGCACGCGCCCTATAGCAAAAACCTCTCAAAAAAAACCCCACTTTTTTTATATCTTTATTTTACAAGCATTATTTATATTTAAAAATTCTATTAATCTTATTTTATTACTTTTAAAAATCTTATTTAAAAACTAAGATATGAACATACCTTCTTATTCCACTGGAAGGATCATGGGGAACAAAAGAACATGAGATTAGATGAAACATAGGAGAAATGATGTCGTGAAGACATGGTAAACCTGAGATGTATGAAGCTGCTACCACTGTAGCAGGCATATTGTTTTATAGTAAACTTTCAATTTTTATTTTATTAATAGGAGTACACTCTAATGGTAACAAATACAGCAAATAATGCATCAGTAGTATAGTAGTTTATTATCATTATCAAGTGTTATATGGTGTACTTCCTTTTGTAAAAAAAACTGTCAGAGGTTACATACGCTTGCTAGAGCGAGAGAGAAAAAGTAAGAGAGAGAGAGAGAGAGAGAGAGTGAGAATTTTGAGCACACATGCATACTTGCCTGGCATGTTTCTCAAGTTGCTGGATCCAGGACTTAAGCTCTACAATTGCTCATGTGGGATCCAGTCATATTAACCACTGCATTGGCCAGTGCATGTGCGTCACCTTTTTTTTTTTTTTTAAATTTTAAATTTAAATTTAAACTTTTAATTTTAAATTTATTTCTTTTACATTCATATTATTGCAGCATACAAAATGAGTTTTCCCATCCAGAATACACTGTATATTGGTTCAATCGAAGATATTACCATTACATGCTATCTTCAATAAATCATTTTCCATTTCTTGTTTCTTATATATTTTACTTCTTTTTGTCCCCCTGATTCCCTCTCTCTCACCCTCTACCATTTCCTACCCTCCTCCCACACTGTCTCTGGTCTCTACATTGCTTTCCTTTTTCCCCCCACATTTTATTGATTAAAAAAAGAACTTAATTAAACTAAATACTTTCAATAGTATGTGCAGTTGATATAAAATATCTATGAACACATGTCTGACTTTAAGTATAAAACTCGCTGAGTAGAATGAACATAGCATAAAGTAGCACCTAGCTGAAACTATATATAGCTTACTGTGATCATTAGGTAGGTATTTTATTTATTTTTTATGTATTTTTTTTAATTTCAAGAAAAACAGTTTTAGCTTTAATACATCAAAATTAAAAAATGCTAAGTAAAGCTTGGTTAAGACTGAAAGCCAGAGAAACGTTTAGGATTCTGTTCAAACAGTAGGTAGATTCTGAAAACTCAAGAACAGATATGAACAAAACTAAAATCTAGTAACAAGTGCACTGTAATTTTCTTCTGAAGCATTTGTTTTTCTCTCTCCTTCCCCCTTTTACTAAAGAGTGGTATAAACTAACTTAGTTGCAAAAAAAAAAATAATAACAAGTTTAGTCTCAATTTGTTTTTATTTGCACAAAGCCCCATAAGAATACTCATTGATTTAGTTATCTTTGCTGGAACCTTTTATAAAGAACATCAGATTAGACTATTTAAAAAGGCAACTGAGCTAAGTATTGAGGAATTCACCATTTGTGCCTTTAAGTACACCTGTATTGAGAGTTTTGAGAGTTTTTTGGGCCTGTCAGAAAGTGACATTTCTTACTTACCTGTTAGGCAGAACTGTTTATGATACCAGGCAATACTTCCAAGAGCATCTGTTGGCTTTCTGAAATATACCTTAGTTCCTTAGCATTCTGGTCATATCTGCAGATAAGACATTCTAGTCAAAGCCATAGCAATAGCCAGTATTTCCAATGTCTGATGCAAGGCAACAGATATTATTGACCTTATGCAAATAACCATTCTGCCACAAAATAAGAATGCTCACAAATATTTTCCAGTCCCATGTGCTATAATTTTATACAACTGGCAGTACAGTAAGTTTTTTACACTAGCATTACCACAAGCATGTGAGTAATGCCTTGCACTACCGATGCTATGATGGCTATGATGTCACTAGGTCGTAGGAATTTTTCAGCTCCATTATAACCTTTTGGAACCATCATTAAATTTATGCAGTTCATTGTTATCCAAAATGTCATCATGTGATGTGTGGGTACATATTTTGCTATTTTTAAATAGGCTGTATTTTAGAGTAGTTTTATGTTCACAGGAAAATAGAGCAGACAATATAAGGATTTCCCAACTACACCATTTCTCCATGCATGCTTAACCTTCTTCATTATCAATATCCACCAGCAGATTAGTGCATTTGTTAGAATTGATGAATATACAATACATTGATACAGCGGGTTGTTACCACCCCATGCCCAGAGTAATGGAGGAATTCACTCTTGGTGTTGCACATTCGGTAGGTTGTGACAAATGTATAATGGCATGTATCAACCACTGTCGTACAGCACAGAATAGTTTCATTGCCCTAAAAAAATCCTCTGCTCCACCGAGTAATTCCTCCATTCTTCCTAACCACTGGTAATCACTGCTCTTCCTGTCTTATAGTTTTGTCTCTTCCAGAATGTTGTACAGTTGAACTGATATAATTGTAGTCTCTCTCTCTCTCTCTCTCTCTCTCTCTCTCTCTTTTTTTTTTTGTTTTTTGGAGAGGTTTTTGCTATAGGGTGCGTGTACCTGCCAGAAAGACAGAGAGAGACAGAGAGACAGAAAGCAAGAAATCAACCCCCAGGGGGATGGCCACACTGCAATCCCTTCTCCATTTTCCTCTCAGGATCTTGGACACGCATGCACACACTCCTGGAGTGAGTTTAAGCCACCAGGTCTGGAATTCGAACTGCAGTTGAGTACATGGGCCAGCGACATAGCCATTACACTAACTGCTAGTCTCAGTAATTGTAGTCTTTCCAACAAGCTTCTTTCACCTAGTAATATGTGTTTTGGTGTCCTCCATGTCTGTGCATGCCTTAATAGCTCATTTATTTTTCATGCCAAGTAATATTCTGTTGTATGCTGAATAATATTCTATTGTATGTCATAGTTTATTTATTCATTCATCTATTGAAGGACATCATGTTGCTTTCAAGTTCTGCAATTATGAATAATGCCACAGTGTTTTATGTAGAAATAAGTTTTTTACATCTTATGGTAAATACCAAGGAGGGTAATGGCGGGATCATGTGGTAAGATTATGTGTTGTTTTTTAAAACACCCCCAAACTGTCTTCTAAAGTGGCTGCACCATTTTGCATTCTTGCCAGCAATGAATATGAGAGTTTCTGGTGCTCCACATCTTTGTCAGCATTTGGTGGTGTGAGTGTTGTGGATTCGGCCATTCTACTGGGTATCCAGTAATATCATTATTGTTTTAGTTTGCATTTCTCTGATACCATATGATGTGGAGTAATTTTTATATGCTTATTTGCATATAAATATAAATATATATATATCTTCCTGGTGAAGTGTCTGCTGAGGTCTTTGGCCTACTTTTAGATCGGTTTGTTTGTTTTTCTTATTCCTGAGTTTTAAGGATTTTTTATATATTTTGGGTAACAGTCCTTTATCAGATATATCTTTTGCAAATATCTGCCTCATTCTGTGGTTGGTTCTTTCATTTTCTTGACAATGCCTTTCACAGAATAAAAATTTTTAACTTTAACAGAACCTAGTTTATTAATATTTTTTTCATGGATGTGCCTAAGGTGTTATACCTGAACCATCATAGCCAAACCCAAGGTTATCTAGATTTTCTCTTATGTTATGTTCTAGGAGTTTTATATTATGGTTTCATACTTCATATTTAGGTCTGTGATCCAATCTGAGTTAATTTTTGTGAATGGTGTGAGGTCTGTGTCTAGATTAATTTTTTTTGTATGTGATATTCAGTTATTCTGGTTCTAGTTGGTGAAAAGACTATGTTTTAATTGTTATATTGATTTTATAATTCTTTGTCAGGGTAGACTCCTGTGGGTTTATTTCTGAGATCTCCATTCTGTTCTATTGCTTTATTCTTTGGTAGTACCATACTGTCTGGATTACTATAGCTTTTTTCCTCCAGTTTTATTGAGATGTAATATTTATTGCGTAATATTTGATATATGTGTACATTTTTAAACCACAATCAAGTTATTTAATACAACAGCCACCTTACATATTAACTCTTGGCTGTCTTCTATCTCCATACTTTTCTTTTTTTTTTTTTTTTTTTTTGTCCTTTTCTTCCTTTCTTTGTCTTTGTGGCAAGAATAATTGATGGATGAACTTTGATAATATAAGGCATGCTCAGTGTTCTGATATTTGCACATTCAAATATGCATCTCGATATTGATAACTACAATCACCATGCTGTACATTGGAATTTATTCATCTGGTGTAATTAAAACTTAGTGCCATCTGATTAATATCTCTCCATTTACCTATCCCTGCAAACCTTGCTGACCACCACTCTTCTGCCCGATTCTATGAGGCTGTCTATTTTGAACTTCCATATAAGTGAGATTAAGGCAGTATTTGGCTTTCTACAACTGCCTAATTTCACTTAGGTTTATCCATGTAGTCACAAATGAAGAGATGTCTTGCTTTTTGAAGAAAAAATAATATTCCAGTGTGTATGTATGTGTATATGTATGTATGTATACAGTATATGTATGTGTATAGTGCATATACATATGTGCGTGTGTGTATCTCATCCACATAGTCACTCCTCACATAACAACCTACTTATTTAATGACTTCTTAGACTCAAAAGCTATTTTCCAGCCTGAGGACTTCCCTCTCTCTGCCTGTGTCTCAGAAACCCCTTTTCTCAGACTGTGTAAATTTCAACAATCTCATTTCTCAGTCTTTGTCTCATTGCTGCGGTGGGTTAGTACTCACCACGCGAAGTATTCACAGTCATGTAAGATTATATATTTTGTTTATAAGTTTGTACTTTATTGTGCACCTATAGAGGTATCCAGAAGAAATATTTTAGTATCCAGAAGAAATTATGCTAGATTTATAAAATTATGTTGTGTGTCTTGTCACTTTCTGGCACTTGTCTAATGGATACTTTTTGAATGGATAGAATGACATTATTCTATGGGCCAGCAGATGGCAACATGGACACATCACTGTTGTCCCTTGTAGTTGACCACAGTTCGAGTCCCAGACCTGGTGGCTTGAAAATCACACTTGGGCTTGAGTGCATGGGTGCCCAAGATCCTGGGAGAAGAATGTAGGAGAAGGGATTGTGGCATGGCCATCCTCTTTGGGGGGTGATTTTTCATTTTCCTTCTCACTGTCTCTGTCTCTGATTCTCTCTCCAGTGAGCATACCTGCCCTAAGTCAAAAACCACTTGAAAAAGATTGCATTGTTCTATGGGGCCAGTAGGTGGTGTGGTGGTTGAGGTGCTGGATTCCCACGTTGTCAGCTGTGGTTAGAGTCCTGAACTTGGCAGCTTGAAACTCAGGCTGAATGTGTGGGCATGTGTACCCAAAAAACCTGATAGGAGAATGGAGGAGAAATGATTGTGGCATGGCCATCCCCCTCTGGGAGGTGATTTCCTGCACTCTCTCTCTCTTTTTCTGTCTGTCTGGAGAGTGCACATGCCCTATAGCAAAAATCTCTCCAGTAAAAATAAAAAAAGAAAAATAGAGGACAGATAGACATTTTAAACAAAGATTTACATTATTCTCATGCAGTGTCAAATGATATCTATTGAAAATATACATTCTGTGGTGCTACAACACACCACAAGACATCTATGTTCAAGCTCCTCACTTATCAACCAGTTCACTTAATGGTCTGGTCATGGGAACAGAACTAGATTGTTAAGTGAGGAGTGCCTGTATGTACATTTTCTTTATTCTTCAGTTGACAAGTTATTTCTGTATCTTGGCAATCCTAAATAATGTTGTGTTGAACATGTGAGTGCAGATGTCTCTTCAACATGCAATTTCATTTCCTTTGGCTATGTCCCCAGTAGCGGGATGGCTGGATCATGCAGTAGTACTATTTTTAATTTTTTGAGACACATCCATACTCTTCTCCATAATGACTATACCAATTCATATTCTCGCCAGTACTTAAGAATTCCTCT
>NW_006159515.1:8320833-8329704 GCF_000334495.1 Tupaia belangeri chinensis | reverse complement strand
TCCCTACATCCTCACCAATAGCTGTTATTTTTTTCTTCATAATAATAGCCATTTTAAGATATGGGAGGTGATATTTCATTGCAGTTTTTATTTGAATCTTTTGCCTCTCCATATAAACCTCAAAATCAGTTTGCCAATATATTGAGGAAACAACCTGCTAAGATTTAACTAAGATGGTGTTGAATTTATAGATCAAGCAAGTAAGAATAGACATCTTTATAATACTGTGTTTTTCTATCCATAAACAAGAAATACATCTCTGTTTATGTATTTCTTATTGGATTTCCTTCATCAGAGTTTTCTTTTTTTTTTTTCTTATATAGATGTTGTGCATCTTATATAGATTAGATTTATACCAAGTGTTTAATTTTGGGAAAGTGCTCATATAAATGATATTGTGTTTTCAGTTTCAAGTTCCACTTGTTCACTACTAGTTATAAGAAAGCAATTGACTGTTGTATATTAATCTTGTATCCTACTGTAAACTAATGGCTTATTTTAGTTTTCTTTTGTTGTTGTTGTATCTTTTGAATTTTCTACATAGACAGTCATGCCATCTATGGAGCAAGGCAGGTTTATTTCTTCCTTCCCTGTTGTTAAACTTTTGGTTCTTTTTCTTGTCTTACTGCATTAGCTAGGACTCCCACATGATGCTGAAAAGAAGTGCTAAGAGTGAACATTCTTGCCTTGTTCCTGATCTTACAGAGAGAGCTTCTAGTTTTTCACCATTAAGTATAATGTAACCTGTAGAATTTTTGTAGGTATTTTTTAATGAAATGCATGGAGGGAAAGATATTAATGAACGTTAATTAGTGTAACTGACAACTCCATAGAGTTGTTTTAGCTTAACTTGCATAGGATATGATGCTTTATAGCCTTCCAAATTCTTCTTAGAGAAAAATTAAATACCCACACATGTGTGTGTATACACATATATATACATATATATACACATATGTATGTTAATATAGGTTAATTCTTTATACAGTAGTAACTCTTAAACTATAGATAGATTAGAGACACACCATGATTATCATCAGTGATTGAGAAGCCTGAAATTAGAACAGCTTTGAACTGACCAATGACATCTTCAACTGCAAGGGCAATAACTTGTTATTAGTAATAAAAGTGCCAATGGGTCAGACTTCATAAACAGGCAGAATTTCCAATTTAGAGAGTGTCACCTCTTACAAAAGTTGGATAAAGATACAGGCTGACTGAGAATTCTAAGACATAAAGCAGTATAGAAAAGATCCATGTAAGATGACTAAGGATAACATTGGATGCTGTTCAATTATGGTCGATTTGTTGTACAGATCTCACACCTGCTACAGTTTTTTTGTCTGTCTTTACAGAGGTCTCAAAGGAAGATCTGACTTCTTTTGTGTTCTCTTCCTCTACAAAATAAAATTATTAAGAAGATGGGAAAAAATTAACATTTAATAGAGCAATGTTATTGACCAATGGCAAAGCAAGACCTAATAGCTTGTTTAGAAAAATAAAATTACAGGGAAATGTTAGAGATTTTTTTCAGAGAAAATGTTGGTTTAAGGTCATGAGCATATCCTATTGCCTTAGGGACTTTCTAGGTGACTGCTAAAAAAATCTTAGAAATGCTTTGTGCCAGTATTGATCCCATAACTTTGGGGACAAACCATCATTTCAAACCATAACAACTGAGTTTGGTATCTATGTGCCATGACTGCTAGCAAATCTTAGAGGTGTAATCAATATTGAAAAATGTGAAACAAATAGCTCCTGAGTCATATTCAAACTAATCACATGTGACTTATAATTCCTTTCTTCCTTCCCTCTTTTATTTTATTTTTTTTAAATTATTTCCTTCATTTTATTTATCATTTCAGTTATTTTCAATTTGACCAGAGCAAGACACACACACACACACACACACACACACACACACACACACAGAAAAGAAAGAGAGAGACAAAGCAAGCCACCATGTCTGGGACTTAAACCATGGTCAGTCATTATGTGGGAGTCCAACACCCCTAACCATGATACCACCTTCTAGTCCCACCCTTTTTTTTTTTTTACCTCTTTTATTATTATTATTTTTTAATTTGACAGAGGACATGTGTACTCACCTAGGAGAAAGAGAGAGAAAGCAATTGAGAAAGCACCTACCCATGGGGATGGTCACATTGCAATCCTTTCTCCTCCATTTTCTCCTCCTTTCAGGATTTGGGGCATCTATACACACACACCTGGCATATTTCTGTAGCCAGTGTGTCTGGGACTCCAGCCACATAGTCGGCCATGTGGAATCCAGTCACCTGAACTATCACACTACAGGGGGTCCCCCATAATTCCTTTCAGCATGAGCTGGAGCGTGATCCACGTTCCTATAGCTGAATATCGCACACTGATAATGTAAGGCATGTTCAATATTTCTGAGACTATTTTGTTCATCTCTCGTGGTGAACAGAAACAGCTGTGTACCTCCAGAGAATTCTAGCATGAGTGGTCAACCAGTCACAGACAAATTAACTCAAGTTTACATGATGGAAAATATGATATCACTGGGCAAACCCACATGATCAGAAACTTTCTGTTTAGGAGGAGAATGGTTTTCTTTGCAAAATGTTTCATTTTTTTGTTATCTCCACTTTAATTTTACCCCAAATAATTCTTCCTTTTTCCCCCCCCCACTTTGCTTCCTTTCTTTGGATGTATATGGACTCTGTGAACTTGGCTTCTTCTCTCCCATATAACAGGTAAGAAAGGGCAATTTTGCCACTTATATTTTCATCTGTGTTCCATATTTATCTGGCCAGAATTATATTTATAATTTTTACTGGTGTGCATTAATATGCAGAGAATGTGCTTTTAAACTCAAAATACTGGTACCTCTTAGGATGCCTCTAAGATGAAATCTTTAAATTATTGATGATACATACCACACAGTGTTATTAAATTCATGTGTCAGTATTTGTATACCAAGGCATTTTAATAAGCCTGATCGGTTCCTGAAAGTTAGACTGTAGATTGATTCACCAGTCCCCACTGACTAAAGTTGTAACTTCCGATTGAATGTCCTTTGGCAATGCTGCCTTATGTTTGCAAAAACTCCACTTCTTTTGTTCTCTAGTTTCTTTTCCATCAACTGGTTGTCTATTTGTAAAGATTAGGAAAGTATACTGGATGAGTAGAACTGGGGCATGAACCTTTTGTCAATCAATCTTTTTATATGGTAAAGAATCATTACCATCAGTATAAGAGGTTTTGTTTGTTTTTGTAAAAATGGAGTATTTGTGTAATCAAAATAATATTCTTGGTGATGTTGACTGCTTCCACTTCCTTTCTCATTTCATTCATTTAATCCTACATGGGAATATATTTATATAATTTATTACGAAAATTGAAGATGTTTAATAAGCCTCTTCTTAACTTCTTGGGGAAAATACTGGGTCATCTGGAAAGTCATCAAGCATTTTTGTGTAGAAAAACAGAAAAATATGTCATGACTTTCCTGACAACCTAATATATGTAAAACAATTCCAGAATATAAGTACCAGAATACTGTATGTATAATACAGTTTGTGTGGTCCTTGGGGACATGTGGTTTGTTTACTGAAGAAGCAGATTAGCAGTATATGTAATACTCAGAAATATTTGTGAGAAAAGTAAATCATGTTACAATGGGCATGTTAACAAAACCATTACTTCAGGTTCTCTAAATTATGTCTTTATATTATTACTGTAAGAGGAAGAGACATTTCCAGGCTTTATTAGCTTTTGTTCCCAAAGAACAGCCTTTGAAGTTATGATTTAATGTTATATCTTCAGTATTTATCCAGGCTTTTTATAGCAAAATGATGACTCGAAGAACAAAGTGCAGTTAGTAAATTGTTCTTCACATTAATTAGTGACTCTTAATTCACTAAGACACACAATAAACTCACAAGGTTTTTTGCCAGTAATATTTTTCTGTATATTCTAAGATATCTTTTTCTGAAATTGGTAAAAACAAAAACAAAACATTGTTTCTATTTTCAACTACCAATTAGGAAACCCAGTTAAATTTTGTACCTAATGGTGGTAACTGTTTGATCCTAGTTCCTGGTGAAATTTTTTTTTCAATATTTTTCCATGTTTCTTTTTTTCTTTATTTAGGCACATTTTAAAATGGTAAGTAATATTAATATGAATCATAATAAGAGCTAGCAATCTTTGAGCCATCTTTGAGAGTCGTTCAAGTGCTAGGCACTGATGCAAGCCTTTTACATGTATTAACTTGTTTAAATCATACACACATGCACACATACATACTCCTACACTTCTTATATATTTGGAGCACATTTTGTTGACATTTGGGGGGAAGAGTACATTTATGTCATAGCATATCAGATAACATTATCCCTAAAACATCTTCTTCCAGGTAACCCAACCAATCTTTTCTTTTCTCTTCACCTTGTCACTCTGCCCCTTCCTTCTCATGTGCAAAAATAAATCTCTATTTCCTTATGTAGAATAAATTAGCTCCATCCAGTTCTTCCACTCATTCTTAGCTCTGAGCCTTCTTTTGCACATTAAAGAAACCTAGAGCTGCATTGAACAGCTTCATATAGGGACACATACATTAAATTTCTGAGAGTTAAGTCTTTCACTTATATAGGCAATAATTATAAGCAATGGTACAAGTTCTTGGAGTAAGATTCTTTAAAAGATTTCTGATTCAGCAGCAACAGGGTTTAATTCAATAGGAAAAATTCATAATTAGTTCAGACACAGAGCTTTTTAATTCTAACATTGTTACCTGTTCATGATATATAGCAAAGTCAGGGCATCTGACATGTGTTTTTGTGGTAGAATCCTGAAGAAAAAAGAACATGTGTACACTAACCTAAACCTCAGAGAATGAGCTGAAATCTGTCAGAAGGAATAAGAGTTTCAATGATAAATTAGCATATTCAGCATGTTTTTAAGTGTCATAAATAAAAATAAAAATGGAAGACAGAATTTTAGGGACATTAAAATGATTTAAATGAAAACAGTATTATAATAATGAAAGATTTATGAGATGGCTATTTTGCATTGACCAGACTAAGAATGCTAAATACATTCTTATAATGTAATAATGTAAATCAGTATTAATATGCATGTTACAGTGCTGAAAATGCTTAGGATAGTTAAATAACATGGTTACAGACTCTGTCTATACCAAAAGTACCAAAACTTGCATTTCATGGCTATGATGTCACTTGAAAGATATACTTTATTTGATCTCCTGAATTGTCTGATCTATAAATAGAATGCATCAGAATATCTCCTGAGTGGTAATGCATTAAATATAGGTTTTTTCACAGCATTTGCAGGGTAGTAGGCAAACTTGTTGATAACCCCACGCTCTGTTTCTATTATTGCATTAACACAGTTGGGCTATGCTGAAGCTTGTGTTAATCTTGGAGCATTCTGTGCTATTTGCTGTCCCAGCAACCGATACTGAGTGTACATCTGGGCGCCTGAGCAAGCCATCCATGGTGAACCATGAGAGGGTCTTTACTGCTACCGTGTATTTAGGGTGTGTGACTTATAACTGCTTATGAGCATTCAGAGTACTAACCATAATGACTTCCCTGGTAAGCAGGCTGGGGGACCACAGAGTATAAGATAGTTCTTAATGTCATTTGCTGTCTTGGACCTGTTCCAAAGACCCATGTTAATCTGAATATCATACTTTACCTAATTAAGTTCAAGGGAGAGCCCATTTATTTGAGAGAATTATCCCATTATATTTTGCTAACTAAACACGTTTGAAAAGCTTTAAAGAAAAGAGAAGTGGCCATCCCTGAAAGTTGTTCCCAAAGCCATATGCCTACCATCTGGTATTTCTTCTCATGTCATTGTTTCAGGATTCTGTGGCAGTTTGGAGGGATTCAGAGACACATCTCATACTGCCATGAATAAAAGAGGATGGAAAGTGAAGAGATACTTTGTTTCCAAAGTGGGGAAGGAGATTGTCTCAATATAGAATTTTTGGTAACCCTATAATTGTAGTATTAATGTGCATAAAACACCCAGAACAGTGAAGATGCATGGTTATGGGGCTTTGAGAGAAGCTTGGCGAACAAGGGAGTTCTCAGTTGTTGGCCTCTGGGAACATGTTTGGTATATGAATTATTTTCCACTACGCATCTATGGGGTCATCGTAAAAGTCATGACTTGTTTTTCTATGTGTTTCTATGCAAAAATGCATCATGACTTTTCCAATGACTCAGTACATCCCAAATTTACAGACTAGTAGGCAGGTGAACTTTCCTGGGCTGGTTCTCATGGTAAATTATATCTTAGCTATTAGTAATATTTCCTAGTAGCCAACTTTTATATGCATGGCCTCTTCTAGACTCAGTCATAGGCTGAGCCCTTCAATGAAACCATGGTCCTGATGTCTGTCTTCATTTTACCATCATTTCCAGATCTTTCTATTCCAGCCACTTTTGCTGATAAGTATGTCTCTTTTTTGTCACTTGTTCATTGTCTTCTACCTAGAAAATGAGTGACGTGGATAGATTTAGTCTCAACTCAATTTTCGTTACTGGGACTTGAATTCTAGTACTCTCCCTATTTAGCGGCTGTTTCCTGGAACCCCTTATGAGGAAGGATGTCCAATGTCTCCTGTGTTTCTCAAGAACATATTTATATTCCAGAGGATAAGGCCTCCTGATCTCATTCTTACCCATAGAAGGTAGGTAGGTAAGGTTGCTCCTGTTTAGTCAAGTACTGCTACGATACCTCAACTCCTATTTATGCTGACATCTGGTTGGTTAGTTCACAATGCCCAGAAGCTGGGTTCATTCTCTCTGCATTTGCTGCTAAATTTATTTATTCTCTGACAGAAACACTACTTTAACTGGAAAGACTTAGTTCTTGTAACCAATCTTGGAGAGGTTGGAATGTCATATTATGTCAATAATTCTTCTGTTTTTATATAGGCATGGAGAACAATTGTGGATACTAGAGACAGTGTGTGAGAAAGGTAGAAATGGGGGAAGGTGAGAGAAAGGGAATCAAGGAGGAAAAGAAAATATAAAACATTTCAGTGTCACAAAAATGGAATGTTATTTTTTGATAATGTGTTCACTAATGGCATTAACTGGACTAATATACAGTGGATTCATGATGGAAAATTCATTTTTCAAGCTGTAATGATAAACAGTGATTCAATGTATAAAAATATTTTAAAAAAAGAAATGAAATAAAATTTAAAAATTGTTCTGTTAAGGAGCATATGCCAGTTGTCCAGGGTCCAGGTCCAGGTTTCTTGTGTGGTATCACACTGTGTTGTAGGCTCATCTTCTTCCTGACTCTGACCTGATGCTGGTCAGCCCTATGTGAGGGACATGTCCTTCAATTCTCTCTTGAAAGTAAAGTATTTTGCCTGTCTGGACATTCTATATTTTTCTTCTGCCTTGTAGAAATTTAGTCCCAGTGTCTATAGACAGATGATTGGTCCTAAAGTATCATTATTATTTTTAACAGGGAAATTTTATTTTTTGAAGAATAGCCTTTGCTAAAATAATTTTATATTCATATGGCTAGCTAACTGTGCTTGAACTCCTCCATGACTTTTAAACATAAATTAAAATTGATGTGAGTTTTCTTATATATTGGCAGGACATACAGTAGATTCCTTTTGGGAATCCTCTCTCTCTTAAAATTTCCATGAAACCTGAGGGCTTACCCACTCCAACTAGGGGCTTGGAGGTCAGTTCAATTTCTGTTAGAAGAGAGGAGAGACTGAATTCTCATCAGTTTGTTAATGCTATTGCTTGCTTGCGGCTGCCAAGTTGGGTGGCTGTTGACAAAATCATGCTCTCTGCTCTGACAGATGCTGCTAATTCACATCTCTACACTGGCCAAGGGCACTCTGCCAATGTTGACTTCTGAGCGAGGACAACTTTAATTTCTCAGAGCTAAACTCAGGAAAAGTTGCCCTTCACTTGGACTTCCAAGGTCATGGTTCGTACTGTTATCTCACTCAGTCCCTTTTTGGCATTAGATCCACTGTTTTCTTTCTATTCTTGGAGACACATGATATACCTAGAAGTGGGAAAACTTTTTTTTTTTTACTTTTTGTTCTTAATACATAAAAGATCTGATTATACCCATTTCCCAGACAGTTCATCATTCAGAGGAGGTTACTTAATAACTCTGGGGGCCTTTGTCTTCCTCCATCTGAAGGCTTCCCTCAAAGATTTTTAAAGTAATTCTCTAATAGAACATAACACACACACACACATGCACACACACTAAGTCTTCAATAGAGCACTGTGATATATATATGTAGACAGATAGATAGAGAGATGATCGTTTAGGTTTTAGAATGTTTTACAGGGTTTTAAGTGATTCATTATTACACTTATTCTTTACAGTCATTCTCTAAGACAGGGTTATATTTCTTTGTGTAGGTGGCATAATGTTGGGTACCTTTTTCTCAGAGTGACATGGACACTCCTCTGTCCAAATAAATTAATATTGTCTTTAGACTTCTATATATGATATGGAGAAAGTTGATACTCGAATATGAACTGAACTAATACATATCTCCTCCATAGCAACCATAGCAAGGTAGTCAATGTATTGTGGAATTTCTTTGATAAAAATCTCTGGGAAAAAGATAAATATTCTCTTTCTTATATTTTTATGGTTTTATTTTTTTTAACTTCAAATGACACATGCAGAAGATCAGAGTGATAGAATGACAGAGGGAGATGGGTATGGAGAGCTATGAGAGAAATGTTACTATTTGTTATATTTCATATTATTATTTATTTATTTTTATAATAATTATTTTATTTAACTTTATTTACTTATTTATTAAAATTTAACCAGAGAGGTAGGGAGAGA
>NW_006159515.1:8299250-8320802 GCF_000334495.1 Tupaia belangeri chinensis | reverse complement strand
AGCCACTAGGTCCAGGACTCAAACTGCAGTTGGCCATGTAGGAATCTGATGCCCGCAATCACCATGCCACCTACTGGCCCCAATATTTCATATTTTTAGATAAACATAAGGACTATAGCTTTTGAAGAATGCCTAAGTGAATTACCTAAGATCTCATGATCAGTATTTCAAAGTCATTAGTTCAGAGTCACAACCCAAACATAATCTCTGTTGAAGTCTTTGCACTGTGTCAATGATTCTCAGCCTTTATGAAATCCATGGATAACCTTTGAAGTGTGTTAAAATTAGAGATGCCTGGAACCACCACATATCTACTAAATCACAGTCTCTAAAGGTAGAGTGTGGAAATTTGTGTTAGCATGAAACTCCAATGAAAATTTTGAAATATCAAGTTCTGAAAACCAACAAAAACACATAAACATAAATATATACATACCCACACACATGAGAGAAGTGGTAAGGTAAAGAGAAAATATAATTGTTTTCAATAGTGCTTATTTCATTTATGATGAGAGCACATGAGCACGAGAGAGAGAGAACCTTTGACAGTGTCTCATCACACTGTGATCTCCTTCCCCCAGCCCTCTAGCTCCTGAGGATCCTAGGTATGTGGGCACTTACCCAGTGTGTTAACAGGGATCCAGACCCACGGATGGTCACATGGCTTCCAGCACTGTAGTTCAGTATGCTACCAGCTGTACTATGAGGCTTGCTGAGAAAATATGCTTTGCAGCATGGACCCTAGCGTATATACTGGAGAAAACCTATGGCTTTTAGGTTTTAATAAAGAGATAATGGCATAAAACTGACTGCATTCTTGCTACTGGTTCCACTTTAATCTGCACATTGGTATAACAAATATCATTGAGAGTCCTTTCTTTGAGACTTCTCCATGACACCTACCTAAGGAATATAGCAACATGAAAAATAGTTAGAAATATTTTTCCCTTATGACCAACCTATGTTAGTCACACACAGGAGGAGGCCCCTATTGCTCTATTCCAACCCTTCCCTTTCTCATGATCTCACCCATTTTTTCCCTTCTGCTAGCTGCCTAGCTGCTTGTCTTCTCTTATTCCATCTTGACATCTCTTTCACTCTTCTTGACTAATATTATGCTCTTCCCTTTTCCACAGTCACCCTGAGGGAGTTTTTCTGTTTTTCACACAGACCGTTGAGAGCAGGCAGTTCTTGTCAAATGGATTCAAGAATTTATTGGTGCAGAATTTGTTAATGGAAAGAGCAATTCTTCCTCTTTCAATAATAGCATAGAAGAGGCTGTGTCATGAGAATGTTTGTTTTTAGAGCTAATGCCTCTTGAAAGAAATATCCCTCTTTATTTTGTTTTTATTTATTTATTTACTTTTGGCTAGTTAGCAATTTCCTGGTTACTAATATTTTATAATGGACTCCATTAAGAGAAAATGCCTCTATTTTACTATTACCTCCTTAGAATTTTAACAGTGTTTTAAACACCAAGAGCTGGTGGTTTTCCATGTTAGGTGGTACAAGTTGATGAGGAAAATAGCCACTGTCTAAGTGGAGAGATTGCTCTTGTTTTGTTGATGACTTCTTTTAGTGATTTCTTCAGTCCCGATCAAGCTAAGATTATTAAGAGCTTAATGAAAAGAGCATATTGCTTCTTTATTTAAAGAGCCATTTAATGAAGACTCTAATATCATTCCAGCCTGGGGCAGGGAAATATAATTGATGTGAGTTCATAGGCCCACAACTTGTTGGTCATATAAATGTGTGGCTAAGACCTGAATCTCAGTACATTTAAAGATATTCTGTGCATACCACCAATACTAGACTTGAGAGAAGTATATATAGGGAATAAAACATATTTACTTTTTCTTAAGCCCATCAAGGTCTGAATATATTCTCATCTGCCTTCTACTCTGATGAACAGGGCAGTGGGTATCACCCTTCAGCATAAGACCTGGAACCAAAAAAAAACATGAGCATCCTGCTTTGGAACTTCCTCAGCTGGGAACCTCCCTGGTTACCAGAGCCTTGCAAAGACAATGGGCAGAGACAGAAGGACTCAGAAGTGAAAGGTGGTCTCAGGCCTACCTTTGCTATTTGGAACACATCAGAGGAAAGAGGGTGAGAAGGAAGGGCAGTAAGCCAAAGAGCACTCCCCACAGTAAGGATACTCCAAGGACAGGGATTTTACTTCTAGTAGTCATCCTGCTCCTTGATGCTCTATTCCTGACCACAGTGGTTGTGCTTTATCCCTGATTTTTATTTTATCTTTGACTTTGGGTAGATTTCAGTCATCATTGGTATGGAGTGAGGAATATGGGGAGAGATCTGAAATTCCTAGAAATTACTCTGTGGAACTCCAGGATATTGTTCCCAAAGATGGTGACTTTTCCTCCTTGAACACTCATGCTGCTCGAACCATCCAGAGGCAAAGTCTGTTCCCTTGCCTTGAGTGGGCTAATCTGACTGACTCTGACCAGTAGAATGTTGTAGAAGAGACATTCTGGGTCTTTCTCTCTCTTGGATTCAGCTACCAAATAAGAGATCTGACTACTTGAGTTCTCCATGGCTGTTAGCTTCATGGAGAGGTGGTGCGGAAAGTGACATGCCTGCTCCTAGGTCCTTATTCAATTATTCCATCAATCCAAGGTCAGATGCCAGGTAAGCAAATGATGTATCTCAGATATCCCAATCCCAGAAGCTACCACCTACAGTGAGAAATGCACATCCCAGTTGAGCTCAGCCCAGATTGCAGAATCTGAAAGGAAGATAGTGTTATTTATGTTTTTTTTTTTAAATGCTAGTTGATTTATTCATGCACTATGTTAATGAATTGAAAAGGAGTCTTGACAAAGCAATTGGTAATGTCCCATAAAGAATCATTCCACAGTGAAAATTTGTGAGCAAAAAGGCTTTTTATCTTACCTAACATTAGATTTTTCAATGAATTGATTAAAACATGTTTGTTTTTTGCAGTTTTATTTTTTACATTCAGTTACTGTACATCACTAGAGCATACCAAATGAATTTATCCATCATGAATACACTGTATATTAGTCCATTAAAAGATACTACCATACGTATTATCATCAACAGATAATTTTGCATTTTTGTGTCCTTAAAATGTTTTGCTTCATCTTTTCCCCCTTGATTTCTTCCCTCTCACTTGCCCCTGTTTCCCACCCTCTTCCTGCACTATCTTTAGTATTATCATTGCTCATCCAATCTTTCAGTTTCTGCCATAGAGTGCAGACATTCAATATATATTGAGTGGAGACATGCAATGCCTCTCTTTCATAGTCTGGCTCGTGCCACTTAGCAGTAAATCCTTCATAGTTGTCCACCTTCTATCAAATGCCAAGGTCTCATTTTTTATGGCTGAGTAGTATTCCATAGGGTATATGTGCCACACTTTTTCAGTCCATTCATCTGTTCTTGGATATTTGGGTTGGTTCCATGTCTCAGCAACTGTGAATAATGTTGCAATAAATGTGAATGTGCAAGTGTTTTTCTGACTGAGTGCATTCTTATCTTTGGGTAGATCATTCCTGGATCATATGGTAGGTCTATTTGTAGGTCTCTGAGGAACCTTCATATTGTTCTCTACAGTGGCTGTACACCAACAGTGTAGGTGAGTTCCCTTTTCTCCATAACCTCATCAGCACTTACCATTCTTTATTTAATCTTAGCCATTCTGATTAGGGTTAGGTGGTATTTCATTGTGGTTTCGATTTGCATCTCCTTTATGATAAGGGATATTGAGCATTTTTTCATATATTTTTGGCCTTTTTGTATGTCTTTCATAGAGAGTTGTCTGTTTAGCTCATTCGGCCATCTTTCAATTGAGTTGAATTTTTTTTTTCTTATTGTTTTTTTATGTAAGCTTTTTAGGTTCTCTGTATAATGTAGTCACTGGTACCTTATCTGAAGCATAGTCTACAAATACATATAGTGATTTTATCTTTTTTTTTAAGAGAGATTTTTTGCTATTGGGCATATGCACTTGCCAGAGAGACAGAGAGACAGGAAGCAAGAAATCACCCCCAGGGAAGTTGATCACACCATAATCACTTCTCAGAATCTTGGGCATACCTGCACACATTCATGGCATGAGTTTTAAGCCACTGGGTCCGAGACTTGAACTATGATAGACTATGTGGGAGTCCAGTGACATAACCATTATGCCATTCACAGTTTGAATAAACTTAATTAGAACCTCAGAGGTACTGGTCAGTGAGACTAGAAAGGAGGCCAGGACCATACATAACCACCATTTAGGATACTAACACTGATTCAAGGTCACCCCAAGGCCATTGCCTTACCCCAGTGGCTAGGATTTGGGGAATAAGACTTAACCAAGTCTAGTGACAATACCCAACCCAGTCTAATCTGGTAGGTGAGACATACTGTAAGAAGTAACCATCACTAGGCCAAGACAAGCAGTAGGATAGCAAGGGTTAGTTAAGGTACCAAGGGCAGCTCTCTAGTCCAAATGCAAAAATGGACAGTGAATCAGGGAAACATATTAGAGCACAGGAGAAGCAAACCGTGATTATGTATGCCCACAGCTCAACCCTAGATTAATTTCAGATCTCACAGTTTGGTGGCTACCTACCTTGGTGCGTTCTGCCTCATGAACTGAGAGGGTTGATCCCGCAGACTCATGACAACCCCTGAGATATATGGAATACAAATAGTGATGTATTCTAGATCATTAAATAATTGGTACTATCTTTAAACCACTCCCTGAGTCTCCATCTAGTCAATGACTTATTTAAGTTATAGGTTGTGTGTGTGTGTGTGTGTGTGTGTGTGTGTGTGTGTGTGTATCTATCTATCTATCTATCTATCTATCTATCTATCTATCCCCATTCAATCCAATTTTATACTCTCTGACAATAATTTTGCCATGGTCTAAGCAACTATCTTTCATTAAGTAGACAAATGCAGCAGAACCTTTTTAATACTCCTTCACCTTCTACTCAGACATCTCTAATTCATTCACTATAAAGCACTCAATGTGGTCATTTAAACACAAAATCTCATTGTGTCAATCGTTTCTATTTATCCTTGTAATGGTTTCCCAGTGCCCCTAGGTTAATACGAAATGCTCAGTGAGGTTTCAGAACTGGCTAAAATATGTCCCTTGCTACCTCTCTAGCTGTAGCACATGCCTCTTTCTCTGATGGGATTAGTTTTAGCCTTACTGACCTTCTTAAAGTGCCTGGTAACACACAAGGCTGTCATTCACTTCAGGACCCCTTCCAACTGGCCTCTTCTTGTTTTAAATCTCAGTGCCCCTTGGAACCAGCAGATGGTATGTAATAGTTACATCGCTGGACTCCACATAGTCAACCATGGTTCAAGTTCTGGACCTGGCAGCTTAAAACTCACACCGGGCATGTGTGCGTGCATTCTCAAAATCCTGAGAGGAGAATAGAGGAGAAGGGATTGCAGTGTGGCCATCCCCCCAGTGGGTGATTTTTCACTTTCTGTTTCTCTCTGTCTCTCCAACAAGTGCACGTGCCCTATAGCAAAAATCTCTCTTGAAAACAAACAAACAAACAAACAAACAAACAAAAAAACTCCAGCACCTCTCCTCATAGAAAGCTTTCTTATCTACCCAGTCATAGTCTACTAAGCACATATTACATTACTGATTTTGATTCTGTGTATAGCATTTCTCATTGCTGATTTTTTCTTATGAGTTTCTTATTAATTTTATTTTCAAAAGGTCTAGTCAAGTTAGTTCCTGTGTCATATCTTCTCCTGCAAACCCTTCTGTAGTGTCACTATCCTTTAGTTGCATTCTCAACATTTATCTTTTATAATGAAGTGTGAAATTCGCAAGGACAGCGATCATGCTCTTCCTGTTCAGTCAGTGTCCCCATTTCTTATTTGGTTTATTTGGTGTGAGCTGAATGAAATTGCCTTCCTAACATATTTCTTCTCACTTGTGACTAGGCATATTGAGGGGGCACTGAAAAAAGACTGTGTAATCCAGATACAACAGAATGTGTTAAGTAAGATTTCCCATCTTCTGGAATCTTATGAATTTTCTATAATTCAGGTCTGTATGAACCATTCATATGGATGAAATTCAGCTGGAAAGATGGTTCACTCATTTCCTCAACAAATAATTATGGGTGCATGCTATGTGTCAGGCACTGTGCTGGTCATGAGGATACAGATGCAAACATAAGAGCCACAGATCTTGACACCAGTGGAACTTCCATTCTAGTGGAGAAAAAAAGATTACAAAAATTCTGGTGTAAGCAAATTATTTAGCAGCTTAAAAGCAATAAGGGAAGTGGAGGGAAAACATGCAGAATTAGTGAGATGGGTAGGTAAGGACTACAATTTTTTAAATAATTTTTTCTTCCTTCCTTCCTTCCTTCCTTCCTTCCTTCCTTCCTTCCTTCCTTCCTTTCTTTCTTCCTTCCTTTCTTTCTTTCTCCCTTCCCCTCCCCTCCCCTTCCCTCCCCTCCCCTCGCCTCCTCTCAGGAACTTGGGCACGCACACACACGCGCCAGGCATGAATTTAAGCCACCGGGTCCAGGACCCGAACCATGGTTGACTACATGGGAGTCCAGAGACATAGCCATTACGCTAATTGCTGGTCCCGCCTTTGTGTTCTTTATGGAACAGGCCCCACATTGTCTGTGAATTCTGAAAATAAAGAACTGCTGTTTATAGACCGGATCCATGTGAGCTGCCTGACTACCAGTCCTGGTCCCTCTCTGCCACTGGCCAGGGCGTTAATAATGAGGTCACTAATACTGAGGTCCAGTTTGGTGAAAACGAAGCCAACTAGATGGGCAGTGCAGGGCTATCCATGTGCTTTCCTGGGTGGTGAGCAAAGCCCAGGGGGCTCTGGGTTATTCCGTAAGGCTTGACACTCAGAGATTTTCTTTTCTTTTCTTTTCTTTTCTTTTCTTTTCTTTTCTTTTCTTTTCTTTTCTTTTCTTTTCTTTTCTTTTCTTTTCTTTTCTTTTCTTTTCTTTTCTTCTTTCCTTTAATTTGACCAGAGAGGGACAAAGTGAGAAAGAAGGAGAGTGTGAGAGAAAGAGGGAGAGAGATAGAGAGAAAACAAGCAACTAGGTCCAGGACTTGAACCATAGTTGGTCATGTGAGAGTCCAGTGTCCTTAACCACCACACCACCTGCCAGCTCCATGGACAACAATTTTAAGTGATATACTCAGAATAAGGTCATATGAGTAGTTGACATTTGAGAAAAGATTCGAAAGAGAGAGAGAAGGGATCCTATGGATATCTGGGGTCATTATCTTTTGGGCACCATGAACAGGCCCAAATAAAGTCCCTGAGGCATGAGTGTGTCTGATATGTCCAAGGAGGGCCAGAGAGCCAGTGAGGCAGGAGTTGAGGGAGCACAGACCGAGCAGGAGGAGGTAAGGTCAAATGTGGTTGGAAGAGTGGGCACATATGACATTGGAAGCTTCTGCAATGACATTGGCTGTTCCCACTGTGGAGCCCCTGGATTGTTTGAACAGAAATGGAATGTGGTTTATTTCTGTGTTTTGTTTTTTAATTTTAAAAAAAATTATAGCTTTATTCACATACAGTTCACATATCATGAAATTCGTACTTTAAAAAAAATTTACCAGTGGGTGTATGTGCTAACCAAAGAAACAGAACAAGAGAGAGAGAAAGTGAGCATGCACCTCCTCTGTGAGGTATGGTCATGCTACAATTCGTTCTATTCTATTTCTCCCTTCTTTCAGGATTTTGGGTATGCATGCAGTGTGACCAGCATGTTTTTTCAAACCACTAGGTCTGGGACTTTATGCACTTAGCCATGTAGAATCCACTTGCCTTAACAACCAAGCCATGGGCTGGCCCAAGATTCATGTTTTGATAGTAAACAATTTAATGGCTTTGTGTATATTCACAGTTGTGTAATGACACCACTATCTAGTTTCAGAAAATGTTTATCCCCGTGAAAAGGAATCCCACACTTGTTAGCAGTCAATTTTCACTCCCCTTTTCCCCTGCCCTTGGAAACTGCTGATGTACTTTCTGTCTCTATGAATTGATCTCTTCTGAACATTTCATATGAATGGAACTATACACTATGTGGTCCTTTGTGACTGGCTTTTTTCATTGAGCATGATATCTTCAGGGTTTATCCATGTTTTCTTGTTATGTATTGGTGATTCCTTTTTATTCATGATTCATATCCCATTGTATGGATATGCCACAGTTTATCCATTTATAGGTTGATGGACATTTGTGTTGGATGTGGTTATTATGAATAATGTGCCGTAAACACGTAAGTTCAAGCTGTCATATTGATGTATGTCTTTTTTCCTTCACTCTTTTATTATTATAATTTATCTGAAGGTCCACAAAAATTAATCAATTGCTTTTACTATGTAACTATGACATATCAATTCCATACAGTTCTGCTTCTAGTACAGAATCGACAGTTATTTTTTATTACATTCAGACAAATAAAGCATTTGTAAAGAAATGGTATTAATTGATACTTTTTTTGTACTTGTGACTAACTTATTATAAACAAATGCCAGTCTTAAAAGTACTGTTCCAGAGTAAGCCCAGCTACACTGTGTACAGAAAGGAAACACAAGGAGCTCACAACTATGCTATCCCAAAGGAATGAAATGCAAAACCAATTTTGTACTGTAGGCCTACATAAATAAATAAACAAAATACAATCTTTTTTTCTGTACATAATGCATAGATTTCTTACATAAATAACAGAATGCTTCATATCATTCACTTCAGGATGAACTGAGGATGAACTTAGAAAAGATGGAAAAGAATTGATAACTCCTAAATTTTATACTTATTTTTCTTTGTTTCTATCACTGTCCTGATATATCTGACTTTTCAACTTTTTTCTCTTTACTGGAGTTCAAATCTATCATTGACTCAAAAATACTGTGTAGGCTCTTTCCAATGGATTTCATGTGAGGACTTTTCCATCTGAGATTCTTTCTCATTTTTCAATTTTTCTTTTCTGGAGCAGTTTTGCATTTTTATTTTTATTTTTCCCCCTCTGAATCTTGAGGTGGAGTTTTTCTGTTCAGATTGTTTTTTATGCAATTTTTGAAATTTTCACATATTTAAAAGCATTCCAGAAGGACCTTCTTCATATGTGTTCGTGTTTGCCTCTGTTTCAGTTTTTGATCCATCTGGTGGGAAATCTGAGATTTCTGTTTCGTCAAAGGTGCCATCCTCTTTATCTTCCTGCATGTTAAGTACAGAGTTCTGTGACACCTTTGTCTTCAGAAGTCGACTCAACATCACTTTCATTTAGGCCGGGAGGTAGCAGCCCACTCCATATAAATATTTCCATAAGGTTCAAGATTGCAAGAGGGCAGCTCTACAAAGGAACACCTGTTCCTGCTTGACTGCAGAACCCAGAACTCTCTGCAGGTTCTCTGGCAGTAGTGCCACCCTCCAATATCAGAATGGAAATAATTTTCTTCCTGGCACAGAACCGAGCACTGCAGACTCCAGTGTGGGATTGTCTAGGCTGCTGACAGTCCCAGTAACTGGAATTGTTTTTGGTAAGGAGGCAGTGTTCTGGCAACCATTTTAAGATACTAGATGTAGGTTTTCAACTTCCTTGGGCATGTTGTTTTGAACAGGATGGTCTCTGTTTTCAAGTGTAGATCTATCTTCTGTGTTGAGATTAGATTGAAGGGGATCGAAGGAAGTTAGTCAGCTATCACAGTAAACCAGTTGAAAGAGGATGAGGGCTGAAGAATAAACTCCTTTCAACCAACCAGAAATCCTGGGACATAACTGAGTCCCAACCCATGGTAATAGAAATTTTCTTCTGCTCAAGCTAAAGGCCATCACAACACATCAGCAAGTCAGGGAGTGGGGTAAAAAGGAACCACATTCAATAATAATAATAAAATGGAATTAAAAATGAATAAACAAACAGTTCATATGGAACTGTTTTTGTACCACCTTTTACCTAAACTGAATGCAAAAAATAATTCTGATCAAATGAAAGTTTAAACAATTACTAAAGAAAAAAGAAAGAAAAATGTTTTAAAATCATTATTCATTTTGAACTACTTAAAAATAAGCTGTGGCTACTAATATATGTTATTTATAAAGCTAGGAATATGATAAGTGTCATGATATTCTTTTGGTAAATGTGTATATGAGAAAGTATTCAATTCTGTCATTTAAATTTTGCAATAAAAAAAATAGGAATCCATTACCAAAAAAAGTTCAATAGGGTAGTACTCTGAGGTACACGTTTTCTAGAGAGATTTCTGTTCATAAATGTAATGGCATTGTACTGGATCAGCATGAAATCTATTAAAATAGAACTCTCCAGTCTGTTAGAACCATAAAACAGAACTGCAGCTGGCTTGCAAAGAGTACGTTTCTCGTCATGTTATTAAAATGCAGCCCATTGTAGACATTCTCATCTGTAGAGTGCATTATAACTTAGATGGATCTTGACTTTTTTTCCCCATAAAGTATAAGTTTGGATGGAATAGTTAGATAGACATACAGAGAAATATAGCCCACACAATTTTTGACTATACAATGCCTTCCAGTGTGAGCGAAAGGATGAGAGAAAGAGACCAACCCCGACCCACATCTGTCAGGTTGCTGATATTGCTGGCTATGGAGATCATTAGTATAGATTTCATGTGAGGACTTTTCCATCTGAGATTCTTTCTCATTTTTCAATTTTTCTTTTCTGGAGCAGTTTTGCATTTTTATTTTTATTTTTCCCCCTCTGAATCTTGAGGTGGAGTTTTTCTGTTCAGATTGTTTTTTATGCAATTTTTGAAATTTTCACATATTTAAAAGCATTCCAGAAGGACCTTCTTCATATGTGTTCGTGTTTGCCTCTGTTTCAGTTTTTGATCCATCTGGTGGGAAATCTGAGATTTCTGTTTCGTCAAAGGTGCCATCCTCTTTATCTTCCTGCATGTTAAGTACAGAGTTCTGTGACACCTTTGTCTTCAGAAGTCGACTCAACATCACTTTCATTTAGGCCGGGAGGTAGCAGCCCACTCCATATAAATATTTCCATAAGGTTCAAGATTGCAAGAGGGCAGCTCTACAAAGGAACACCTGTTCCTGCTTGACTGCAGAACCCAGAACTCTCTGCAGGTTCTCTGGCAGTAGTGCCACCCTCCAATATCAGAATGGAAATAATTTTCTTCCTGGCACAGAACCGAGCACTGCAGACTCCAGTGTGGGATTGTCTAGGCTGCTGACAGTCCCAGTAACTGGAATTGTTTTTGGTAAGGAGGCAGTGTTCTGGCAACCATTTTAAGATACTAGATGTAGGTTTTCAACTTCCTTGGGCATGTTGTTTTGAACAGGATGGTCTCTGTTTTCAAGTGTAGATCTATCTTCTGTGTTGAGATTAGATTGAAGGGGATCGAAGGAAGTTAGTCAGCTATCACAGTAAACCAGTTGAAAGAGGATGAGGGCTGAAGAATAAACTCCTTTCAACCAACCAGAAATCCTGGGACATAACTGAGTCCCAACCCATGGTAATAGAAATTTTCTTCTGCTCAAGCTAAAGGCCATCACAACACATCAGCAAGTCAGGGAGTGGGGTAAAAAGGAACCACATTCAATAATAATAATAAAATGGAATTAAAAATGAATAAACAAACAGTTCATATGGAACTGTTTTTGTACCACCTTTTACCTAAACTGAATGCAAAAAATAATTCTGATCAAATGAAAGTTTAAACAATTACTAAAGAAAAAAGAAAGAAAAATGTTTTAAAATCATTATTCATTTTGAACTACTTAAAAATAAGCTGTGGCTACTAATATATGTTATTTATAAAGCTAGGAATATGATAAGTGTCATGATATTCTTTTGGTAAATGTGTATATGAGAAAGTATTCAATTCTGTCATTTAAATTTTGCAATAAAAAAAATAGGAATCCATTACCAAAAAAAAAAAAAAAAAAGAACCAAGTTCAATAGGGTAGTACTCTGAGGTACACGTTTTCTAGAGAGATTTCTGTTCATAAATGTAATGGCATTGTACTGGATCAGCATGAAATCTATTAAAATAGAACTCTCCAGTCTGTTAGAACCATAAAACAGAACTGCAGCTGGCTTGCAAAGAGTACGTTTCTCGTCATGTTATTAAAATGCAGCCCATTGTAGACATTCTCATCTGTAGAGTGCATTATAACTTAGATGGATCTTGACTTTTTTTCCCCATAAAGTATAAGTTTGGATGGAATAGTTAGATAGACATACAGAGAAATATAGCCCACACAATTTTTGACTATACAATGCCTTCCAGTGTGAGCGAAAGGATGAGAGAAAGAGACCAACCCCGACCCACATCTGTCAGGTTGCTGATATTGCTGGCTATGGAGATCATTAGTATATTGTGCCTATGCTGCTGTTTGGAACCTAATGGTCTGTGTGCTTAACAGAAGGGTGTCTGTTCTTTGAGTACTCACAGCACATACAAATGGTTTCTAAACAAGGGAGAGTAGAGTGGAATGTATTAAGTGCCTACTACTGTATATATATATTTTTTTTTTTCATTAACTTTAATTACCTACTCTGGCCCAATGTTTTACTTACAAGAATGGATTCTGGGGGCCCAGACTATGGAGCCATAGTAAGCAACTGGATCAACATAGAAAAGTACTCAGTTCACATTCTGGAGCCTCCCTATATATGCCAAGTACATATCCTTTATCTAGGCTGGCTGAGGGGAGAGTGGGTTGCAACATAAAGACCTGATGGGAGCATATGTCTTTTTGTCTCTGTCTCTTTCTCAAGGAAGAAATAAATAAGTAAACTTTAAAAATAAAAAAGAGAGAATAGTTTTGGAGCCAACTTTCCTATATTCAAATTCAGGCTCCTGCCACTTGTTAGCTGCTGTCTTTGAATGCACTGTGCTGTGCCCTGTCTCCTTACCTGTAAATGGAGACACTAGTGACCTGCTTCATAGAATGCTTGTGAGGATTAATATAGCCCAATCATTGAGAATAGGACCTGGCTCTTAATATGTGCTCCATGAACAACTATTTGAATTGAATTCTTCCAGAGAGCCTGGATCCTTTCCATCTACCACTGCTGCATACTGTCTCTTTCCTAAATAAGACTGATACACATTACCACTTTCCTTATTTATCTATTACCTTTCTGATGTCCTAAGAGATCCTGATGATGTAGAAACTGAAAGTCCTATAAAGCATCAACTGAGTCTAACTGAATTTTTTGGTTGGTTAGGATTTTAGCCAATTTGTGAACTTGACCTTTTTTTCAGATAGGTACCACAAACTTTTTGTTGCCTAGCAAACAGTTGTAATGGTGAGTGGAGCAAAATTTCAAGAAAAAATTGAATCTTCATTCGTGTTGCTCCTTATACTGAGTTTTGTTCTGCCATTTTCTTTTCTCTTTAGACCTATAACTGACTACATGGAGCATAAATCATGACTGTTCATTAAGGTCCTGTATGACAGAAAGATCTACCTTTTCCCCTTGTAGAAAAAAAGGAATAATAAATAACAGTGTTCTAGTAACCCTCAGGTACCCTTACCTCACTGTGTAGGTGGAAATGTTTGGTAGGCTTCCTAGAGCTGATCAGGTTGGAGATTTATTTTAGGTGACTTCTGAAATGCCAATGTCTGATATCTTGTAGTTTCATGGTTCTGAGCCCCTAGCAGGCACTGAGTAAATATCAGTTGATTGATTGATTTCATTGCTGCAGCTTTCAGGTTTGTAAAGTACCAGCATATCTACCTTGTGTATGTGTGTAAGTCTAATACACATTCTTTCCATTCGTTTGGCAATTTTGAACACTCTGGGTGGGAATAGTTTGGAAGTCCTGATGTGGAGAGAGAAGTGGTTCATTTGCTCACAACTAAGCTTTTTTACTATTATTATTTAAAGAATCTGCTGTGTAGATGTGATGAAGTCCCAGCTCTTCATTCTTTCAGATGCTGCAATCATGACCTTGTAAGGAATCAGATATACAATATTTTAAAATAAGAATCATTTAGAAGCTACCATAGTGATTTCACACAACCAGATTTTACATTATCTCTGCCTGAGAAAGGAACAGGCAGTATCCCTCATGGTGCAGGTTATAGGGCTCAGTAGCTCTTACTCCTTATTTATTCCAACATGGTGGTGTAATCTGTCTAAATTATTTTAACCAAACTACACGCCTTGAATACCAGCAAAAATACAGTTCTAACATGCTTTGTTTTGAATGACCAAACTGTACATTTCAATAAGGCAAACCCATGTCTGACATGCATGATTCTAATTAGCACACTTTCTGTTGCTGATTAAAGCACAGATCACAGATCATCTTCATAGAGTGGTGAGATTGGTGATAGGAGTTGAATGATAAATTTTGATTAGTTCAATTGACTGCAACTAGACTGTAACTTTACTAAATCATCCACATCTTAGTTACCATCCATGTGGCCATAAAAAAGCTTTTTATCTTTTTAAAAAAATTATTATTAATTTTTCCCATTATAAAGAGAGAGAAAGAGAAAGAGAATGAGATACCCCAACACCATCTTCATGTCACAATCCACCCCCATTCACAGTCAGCCCAGATGACAGGCATCTGCGTATGCCAGTGTATACAGGGAGACCCCAAGATGTGAACCTGGGACCCTCTGTTGTACTTTTAGTGAGATTCTTTTTCACGTGTTTCGTGTGTGAAGATCAGAAGTCCTCCTGAATTATAGCTTGTTTTCCAAATTCTTATACTGAATCAACACCTATTTGTAAGTAACTACCCATTGATGAGTGACTGCCTGGAGAAGCCATGGTCTGTGGGGTCTGTGCCTGTGTGAAAAATAAATGTAAAATGAACTCACAGAGAACAATGACAGGACAGTGCACTAGAATATATGATATATGAAGAAAGGATCTAAGAGTGGAATTGATACAGAAGAAGCAGGAGGAAGATCATAATGAACCCATATGTTCCTGGAAGGAGATGAAGCAACAGGAAGGGTAGGATTTACAAGTAGCAAGGATTCCAGCCTGGTAGGAGGACAAAGGATCATGGTAGGAGGGTGGGGAGTGCAGTGACGAGAACATCAAAAAGCCAGCCTGAGTCAGGAGGGGATTTGGGCAAATAATTATAGCTCATGTTTACTGAGCACTTAGTCCATGCCAGGCTGTGTACTAAATACATTAAATCTGTGAATCTGTTTAACACTTCCAGCAACTATATTGTCTTCATCAGCTAGACTGCTATAACAGAATACTGTAGACTGAGTGGCTTAAACAATTAATTTATTTATCATAGTTCTGGCCAGAAAGTTCAAGAGTAAGGGCTAGAAGATCTAGAATCTTCTCTGGCTTTCAGCTTACTGTCTCTTGTGATATCCTCACATAGCGGAGAGAGAGAAGATGAGAGAGAAAGCTCTTTCCTGTCTCTTCTTATAAGGCCACTAATCCATCCAGGAGGGCTTCACCCTCATAACCTAACTACATCTTGAAGTCTCCATCTCCAAATACCATAGGTATTAGAGTTGTGGTATATGTATTTTTGGAGGACACAGGCATTCCGTCTATAGTACTTGTAAAGTAGTTGCTAATACTCCCACATTACAGAAAATGAACTAAAGTATAGCAAAGGTAGGTAATTTGATCAATGGCCACATAGCTGGAAAGTGATGGAGGTGGGATTTGAGCCCAGACAGCCTGACTCCAGACACACTAACTCATCCATAACTGCTACGCAATTTTGCCCCTCTAGTGGCCAGTGGCTACAGAAGCTGGTGTATTACAGGAGGTCTTGAGATTAAAGCTGTTTGAAGTGGATTTTGAACAGGTAGTTAGCCATTGCTTAGCAATGAATGTTGCCAGGAGGGTTTAGTGGGGCTTAGAATGCCGACAGGTAAAGGAGACACTGAGTGCCAGAGACAAGAGTCAGAAATAGGGAAATGCAAAAAGAAAAGACGTTAACATGGAGGGAAGAGGGGAGAAAGTGGCTCTTGCACAGAATGATGGGGTAGCGCAGACCTTCACCTCAGTGACATCAGTGGCACCTTTGTTCTCTGATGCTTTGCCCTCATCCCAAAATATCAACCATAATTAAACATGACCTTCCTTTCCCTGCTTAAAAAATGAGGCTCCTCTTCGAGCATGTTGCGTATCAGACCACACTTAAAATTTCAGTCATGATAGAATAGTTTATGAAAATATACAAAAGATAGAAAGTTCTGCCGTGTTATAATTGTTACATAAAAGTGATACCATATTACTAGGTTGTCAAGGTGAAATTGCTAGATGTACAATACAAATTTGAACTGGTACGTGACAAAAAATCCTGCTTATTTGCCTGCCACTTTTAGAAACTGTTACCCCAGAAGAGAAAACTGTCACACAAAGTACGAGATTACATGCTCAAGTTCTAATTTTTGGTAGCTAATTCATACCCTCCTCCCTGTGAGGGTGTAAATAATGATTTATCCAACACGATGGAAACATTTCCAAAATTTTCTAAACGATCTCCCAAAGCAGCTGAAAGTATCTCTAATGTGGAACAAATTTATTCCTTTGTAATTGCTATGTTACATCGTGTGTAATCACATGGGAGAATTCCCCAAAGACTGGCAGGCTGCAGTTGAAATTTATCAAAACCATGCAAGAAAATATGGACAGGCAGGCTTCTACTAAAATTCAGAATTTACTCATGAGAACACTGTGGGTCGTGAGAGTGAGACCCCATCTTAAGATTGTTCCCCCCACCTGCTCCCAGCTATCCGTCTAGGTAGGGGGTGCTCTGTGTTTTGGAGATGTTTCAACGATTTCCCTGCCTGTTATCTCAGGATGGGCGAGGGCTGTCTAGGTCATGACACAGTTTGACCAGCTTAAACATGCCGTGTGAGCTCACATCACCCTATAGTTCTGTCACCTAGAGAAATACCATACACAAAGCACTCAGAAAACATGTATATTTAAATGAATTGAGAAAAATATGTTTGAAGGGAGTTATTTACTTGCCTTCATTACTCTAAAAATGCATTGCCAATCAGGACACTTTATGCAGTTCTTTAATGAAGGCCTCTAGTTATTTAATGAAGGAAATTTTTGAAGTTCTTTGAAAAGTCCTTTCCTAAGCACACATAGGAAAGATATACATCTCTTGTTTATACTCAGTAAGAACTATATATCACATCAAGAAATGTAACCAAGGAAATGGTAGAAAATGGTTTTGTGCATATTCTTTCTGCAAAGAGCTTTTCTTTCAGATTTTTGCTGTACTAGTGCTTTTAATTGGATTTTTTTAAAGCTGCTGGTTCAAGCTCTTTCTGATATTAATGGTTCTGAATTTCACTTTGCCACTGTGTCTGTGCGATGTTGCTCACAGAATCAATATTTTTGTTTCTTTACCTGCTCTGCCATTGTGTGACCTTGAGGAAGTTTCTCATTCTTTTTAGGTCTCAGTTTACCTACCTCTAATAAGGAGCTAAATAATGCAGGAATTTTTTTTTATAAGATTTGAATAATACATGTCTGAAAAAGCTTTTAGACTTAGGATTTCAAACCACTGCATAGTTGGCAGTGATAATAATAGTAATAACTTGGATTAACAAAGACTTTTCTTCCAAAAGCTCTAACCACCTTTACATTATTCTTCCATTTGTCCTCAAAATACCCTTAGGGGGTTAAGAATGAGAAAGTATCAGCCTCCTCATTTTGCAGATAAAAAATGAAGCAGAGGGATGAGGAAATGAGCACTGATTTTCAAAAACAGTGTTTCTGATTCCAGGAATGTTTCCTAATCTTTTAAAAATGCAAATATATCCTCCCCCCCCCCCCACACACACACACACACACACACACACACTGCATGAGTGGGGGAATGTCCTATGAAGGCTGCCTCCACAAGTCGTGTCTGCCATTAATTCATCTCTTAGATAGGATAGGAAAGCATTTTTGCAGTGATCACTTAATTTCCGACTGAAGGCTGCCCTTCCACTGACAGGGTGACGATCGTTTCAGTGCTCAGTGCCATGAAGGAATGGAGAGATCCATGTTCTTCCTGTGCCCTCTGAAGCCGATTACACTGCCATAGTCCTGGGTAAGCACTTGTGCAGTCTGCACGAACAGCATTACGCTACAATGCATGTTACAACATGCTGGCGTTTCTGGTTTTCAGAAGACTTCCACCTGTAGCAGTTTGTAACTGAAAACCAATCATTCCTCTCCTGAGAACATGGCAATTTCTGCGGCTGAAATGGAAATTGACAGGAGGAGTTAGATACAGCTGTACTTGATCATCGAGGGATAAATTATTTTGTGTAATTGTTAGAGCCTTGCTAAGACCTAATGGAATGAACATGTTGTTTTCCACACCCGTGGGTATGGATAGTCCTCGCAAATATTGTGTGCTTGGATTTAAAGATGTGTGAGACTGTCAGACTGTTGACAATGAGAAAAATTAATTTGAACTGCTGATAAGGAAAGAAAACATACACAATGAATTAAATTTAATAGACTGAAAAAAATGGGTTTCTCCTTACTATTTCCATGTGAGAGTATGTCAGACTTCATTTAACTCAAATAACTGCGAGTCCTAAGGACTATGCCACTGCAGCTTCTGTTGAAGAATTGTGTGGCAATGTGATATTGGTCATGGGCACTGTTTTGGTCACTTACCTTTTCACGGAAAGAAACTGTAATGATGTGTGTCCTGAGGGTCAATGACAAATGTGATGTTTCTGTTCATTGTTTCTCATGCTTTTGCATTTCCAGAAATTAATAGAGTAAGGTCAGATGGTAGTTGGACTCATCCTCTCTGAAATCCTAAGAAAAGAGCTCTAATCTCTGAAAGATAGGGTAGGGTTAATAACTAGGATCTCACTGAGACTAACATTTTTCCTTTCAGTTTTCTGCAATTAACAGTAAGCCCTGGGAAATCATGGTAGTGATAATTTGGTTCTCTTTCCTGTCTCTCCACTTCCTTTGATGGCTTAACAGCTAATAAAATGGTTCCAGTCTTTGTCACCATGTCCTTGCTATTTTTCTCTCATTTTATTAATAATAACTTTATTGCTTCTGTAAAAAGGTTATACGCACCTTACAAATTGAAACGTTTTAAGAAAGAAAAGTAATGTGAACATACACATTCAGGTATAATCACTATTAACATTTGGTGAGGATTCATTTCAGATATTGCTCTAGCTGATAGGTAGCGAAATCAAAAACTGAAATAACTATAAAATGAATTATACCATATATACAATTTAAAGATTATCTATTCAGTTGACGTTTACTTGAAGTTAACAAAAGCTGACTCAACCTAAAGAAACTGAAGTTCAGGTAAGTCCCTCACACAAAATACTGGAGACTAAAAGTGTCTAAAGTTAAGAAAAAGAGTTGATGATTTTTTTTTTTAGAGAGAGATTTTTGCTAGGGGGCACGTGCACTCGCTGGAGAGACAGAGACAGAGAAAGCTAGATATCACCCTGGGTTGATGGCCACACCATAATCCTGTCTCCTCCATTCTCCTCTCAGGATTTTGGGCATGCACACATACGTGACCGGCATGAGTTTTAAGCTGCTGGATCTGGTACTTGAACCACAGTCGACTGTGTGGGAGTCCAGCGATGTAACCATTATGTTATTTGCTGGTCCCCAAGAATTGATGAATAAATTTAAAAATGCTTATTATATCTACACATTTGAAAGTTAGGTTTTATCTACTGGATCCCTATTGTGAAATATGAGAAAATTAGCACATTTTATCCTTTGATACCTACCACTAGTATTTTTATTAGTTACATTAAGATTTATAACATTTATCTTCTCTTGATCCCTATGGTTTTATCTTTGTTACGGGATATTTAAATTAATAGAGTGCTCAACTCAAGTCTTCTCTAGTATAGATGTCCTGTGTTTCATTTTTTGCTTTGATTTTTTCCATACTTGGCTGGCTCTGTTAAGCAGTAGCCATATACCCTCTTTGCATCACTTTGGGTATCAGTGCAGAATGTGGGTTGTTCCTCCTTCTTAGTTCATGAGACACAGTATTTCCTGTAGAAAACTTAGTTGCATTATTTCATCGTTAATGTTATCATTTATTATCTTATATTCCTCAGTGTTATTTTCCTCTCTACCCTCCGGCATACTCATTCTGATATGTTTGTTGTGCATTTCATGTGTTTGATGCATAGGTGTTTGATTCTTGGTGGACATGGGGTATTGTTTGTGACTCCTCCAACAGGGAATGTTGTTTGGGACTTAAGTGACATTAAGTGACATTGTGCTAAAACCCTCCTTGATGTTTACTTTTCATTCTACATGCTATTTTTTTTTGTTGCTTTATCCATGTTTTTGTGGTGGATAGCCTGGCTTGTTGCTTTGACCATTGCATAACGTTCTGCATAATTTATTGCCCAGTGGGACATTTTTTAAGCTAAAAAGGACCCTATTAATAATTATACAAGGACAATAGACATATATTCAGATTGACCCAGCATGCCAAGATCCTGGTCACCTTTTCTTTAATGTAACTTCTCCAACATTTTAATGTAACTTCTTACATTTTAAAGGCTGTATTTATGGACATTCAGGTGGCGTCCAATTTTCTGCTCCTACGACCATGCTGAGATGACCATGTTTGCATATGTCACTCATGCCATAGTGTGAGATCTTTTCAGGAATTCATACTTGGAGGTTGCTGGGTCAGAGCTGTATGCATGATTGGTTTGACTAGTAGCCAGTTTGTGCTTTGGAATGACTGTAACCGTGAGCATTTCATTGGCAGTACGTGCAGAATCTTGTATCCCCGTATCCCTCCAACAGCTGACATTAAGCGGTGCTCCAGTTTTGTTAATCTGATGGTTTTAAACTAATGGCTCAATGTTATTCTGAATTTCTCTAAATACTAATGAGTTTTTGCTGGCTGGCTTTTGAGTTTCTTCTTCCATCAGATTGCCCCCACTTATTAGCTCATTTTTAAATTGAGTTTCCTTTTTTGTTTTAAGTTTGATTTATGTTTTTATTTATTTATTTAGATAAAATTCTCTTATTGGTGTTAGATTATAGACTTTTCCTAAGCTATTATTTTTGTTTGTTAACTTTGTGTATGATTTTCTTTTTTTAAAAAGAATCATTTTAACTTTCTATGTATTTATTTGTTTAATTTGACAAGAGAGGGACAGGGAGGGAGGGAGGGAGAGAGAGAAAAAAAGAGAAAGAGAGAGAGAGAGAGAGAGAAAGCTGCCAGGTGCAGGACTCAAACCATGGTTGGCCATGTGGGAATCCAGCGCCCTTAACCACCACGCAACCTGTTGGCCCCCATATATGATTTTCTTAGTTGAACAGAAATTTTAATTGTTTTAAAAATTTAACCAAATCTATCAAATTTGCTTCATGTCCGTGCCTTAAAGCTTACATTTAAGAAGAATTTCTGCATTCATAGGTTCTGACAATCTCTTTTTACATTATTTTACAATTAGCTTTATTGTTTTTGCTTCCCACATTGTGGTTTGAAATCCACTTTCGGATACACTGATAGAAAGGAATACAGTTTTTTTTTTTTTTTTTTTTAGTAAGGGCATTTTCT
>NW_006159515.1:8259436-8299230 GCF_000334495.1 Tupaia belangeri chinensis | reverse complement strand
AATACAGTTTTTTTTTTTTTTTTCATATAGTAAGGCCATTTTCCCAATATTATTTGCTAGACAGACTAAAATTTCTCAATTGATTTAGGAAGCCAACTTTATCATATATAAAATATAAATAAATATCACATATAATTATATCTTTAATCCTTTCTTCTTGTCCCAGTACCATATTATATTTATTTCTGTGAATTTAGTATGTTGCCCTCTTAGGGCAAATTTGCTGTTTTTGTTTTTCTGTTCCAATACTGACTATTCTTGGGAAATTTTATCACATTTAATTTTTTTAATTTGCATTTAATCATTGTACATCCTTATGGTGTACAATATGTTTTTTCAAAGTATACAAGCAGTGCATGGCAATTAAGTAAAAAATATTAGCACTTACATTATCCTCAACAGTTTGCTTTAAAATAAGTTTTAGGGTGAATTTATAAAAAACCTTTAAAAATCCAGTTGGGATTATGATTGTGGTTACATTGAATTTAGATTGATTAGGGAAGGATTGACTATGTCTTTTGTTTTGTTTTATTTTATTTTATTTTATTTTATTTTATTGCCAGAGGGTATATGTGCTAGCCAGAAAGAAAAAAAAAAAAAGTTGAGAAAGAAAGCACCCCCTCCCAAAGGAGTGTAGTCAAGTCACAATCCTTTTAACTCCATTTTCCTACCTATCTAGATTTTGAGCATATACTCATATGCACCTGGCATGTTTTACAAATTCTCAGGCCAGGATTTAAACCATTGTGGTCATATGGGATCTGGCTTCAAATGCACGATTCTGACCCACTAAATTATGTCAATGGCCCAGGATTAAGACTTTTGCTATAGGACATGTGCGCTTGCCAGAGAGAAAGAAAGAGAAACAGAAAGCAAGAAATCAACCTCCCCATGGGCGATGACCATTGCTGCAACCCCTTCTCTTCCATTCTCCTCTCGGGATTTTTGGCATGTATGCATGTGTCTGATATGAATTTCTAACCACTGGGTCTGGGACTTGAAACATGTTCAACCTTGTAGAAGTCTAGCACCTTAACTATACCACCTGCTGGCTCCAGATTAATTGCAAATATCAAATATCTTAATATGAAATGTTCCTATTCAAGAGTGTGAACTCTCGGGAACCAGCAGTTAGCGTAATTGGCTATGTTGCTGGACTCCCTCGTAGTCGACCACAGTTTGCGTCCCGGACCCGGTGACTTAAAACTCACGCCGGGCACGTGTGCGTGCGTGCCCAAGATCCTGAGAGGAGAATGGAGGAGAAGGGATTGCTGCGTGGCCATCCCCCCTGGGGGGTGATTTCTCTTTCTGTCTCTATGTCTCTCTCTGTCTGTCTGGCGAGCACACACGCCCTATAGCGAAAACCTCTCCAAAAAAAAAAAAAAAAGAGTGTGAACTCTCTCTCCATTATATCTTCCTTTAGATCTTTCAGTAGGTTTAAACTTTTTCAACCTAAGGGACTTATAAATTATGTTAAAATTGCTACACATTTCAAATTTTTATTGCTATTTGAATGGTTTTAGAATCCTAAGTTATATTTTCTAGTGGCTCATTGTTACATAAAAATATTATTATTATTATAAATTGATCTTTGATCTAGCTTCTTTGCAAACCCTTTCATTAATTCCAATGATTTTTCTGTTCATTATATTGGGATTTGGGGGGGAAGAGGAGTTACATCATTTCCAAATATATGAAAATTTTTTTTCTTTTTTCATTCTCTCTGATCTTTATCCTCTAATTTATGTTTTTGCTTCCTCATTGTAAAGGCAGATCTTTCATTATAGAAGCAGTGATAGTATTGGTCAGAGGTTTTAAGGAAACCTTCATGGAAGCTGTTGTCCCACGGTAATTAGAAGCTTGAAAGCATGCTTCTGTTACTACAATTGGATGACTCTAATCTTATTGGGAAAAAAGCTGTTCTTTCTCCTGAGATTCTGTGGACTGCTGCATTACTACATAACTATGTAGGTTTTGGTTAAATCAGAGAGCAAACTGTATTTTTCCATTTTAAATGCTTTCTTCCTTCCTGCTCGTACTGGATATCTACATAATATTCTTGAAGTTCAGTGACTTTGCACAGCATATTTTGGCCCTGATCTTTCTGTGTACTTTTTTTCTGGTGAGAGATCTAAAGATTTGAATCTTTATTTAGGAAATGTTTTTCTACCATATCTTTGAATACATTTTTTTCATTTACTTTTTCCTTCTGTTCTCTTCCTTATGAATACTAGTAATAATCACTTGGGGTTTTCTTTTTCTTTCATGCCTATACTCATTGCCATAACAACTTAGATGCCTTTGCTAATTTCTACTTTGTTTCATGTGATTTTTTACCATGATTCTGACAATTTTAAGTGTATGTTAACTATAATTTTTGTAACTTTTTTTTTAGGAGACGTTTTTGCTATAGGGCATGTGTGCTTGCTAGAAAGACTAGAAAGAGACAGAGAGACAGAAAGCAAGAAATCAACCTCCAGGGGAATGGCCACACTGCAATCCCTTCTCCTCCATTCTCCTCTCAGGATCTTGGGCACACACGCACGCGCCTGGTATGAGTTTAAGCCACCAGGTCTGGGACTCAAACCGTGGTCGACTACATGGGAGTCCAGTGACATAGCCATTACAGCAACTGCTGGTACCTAATTTTTGTAACTTTTAATATATAGTAGCTCTGACAGTTTACCTTTTTATTTTTAGATTTTTAAAATTTATTATTTATTTGCTTTAACATTTTATCACATATCTTTACAGTATACATTTCTTTTTTCAACACAAATACCATGCACATCAGTCAAGACAAAGATATTACTATATACATTATCATCAGCAAATAGCTTCTCATTTTTGTCAATTAAACATACTTTTACCTCTTTTTCCTTCCCCTTTTCCCTCCCTCCCTTCTATACTAAACTTTTTTTCACAATTTATTGATTCACAAAAGATCTTCAAGTGTGGACGAAGCTAGAATCTAGTGAAAAGTGTACTTTAATTTTCTTCTGAAACAATTTTTTTTTTTTGCTCTCCATTTCCCCTTTTACTAAAGAGAGGTATAAACTAACTTAACTGCAAAAAAAAAAAATAGGTTAACCTCAATTTGGTCTGTTATTAAGAATTCAATTTCTGATGCAAAATAACAGATACTATTGTATTATTGAACTAATGCAAATAACCGTTCTGTCACAAAATGAGAATGCTCACAATATTTTCCAATTGCAAAGAGGTCAAGAAGGGAGAAAAGTTTGTTTCAATTTAAAGTATTATTTTTTAACACATTGCTGAATCTAACATCTCAAAACAAAAATCCTTAAATCTGGAAGACAAAGCATAGAAGAAAATCAGTAATGTTTTAGAAAAAAGTCATAGAATTCTATTTCACCAGGTCAGTCTTGTGTAATCTCTCTTTTGTTGAATTTACAGTGTTATTGTGGTCTGACCTTTCCATTAACATTCAACATTATTATTGATATTTCAGAACTTGTCCCTACCATTAAGTTGGCCTTTTTCTTGGTCATTTTTGTCCTCTATTTTTCTGTTTTAGTTTTTCTGGTATCGAACTCTCTTCAAAATTTCTCGAAGAGCTGGTCTGGTGTTGGTAAATTCTTTCAGGTTTTGTTTATCTGAGAATGTTCTTGTCTTTTTTTCTCATATGAAGGATAATCTTGCTGGATATAGTATTTTTGGTTAAAATTGTTTTTCACTTAACACTCTGAATATATTTTCCCATTCTTTTCATGCTTGAATTGTTTCTGATGAGAGGTCCAATTTTAGCCTAATGGGATAACCTTTGAAAGTAACTTGATGTTTTTCTCTTGCCAATTTTAATATCTTATCTCCATCTGTGGTTTTGGTCAAAATCTGGCTATGACGTGCCTTGGAGAAGACCTTTTTGAGTTGATTACATATGGGGTCCTTTGTGTTTCTTGGGTCTGGATATATGAGTGCCTCTCTAGGTTTGGAAAGTTTTCTTTCAGGATTTCATGGAATAGATTATCAATGCCCTATTTAGTTTCTTCACCTTCTGAGATACTCATTATTGAGATGTTTGGGTGCCTGATGATATCTAGTATTACTCATATATTATTCTCATTTTGGGGAGTTATTTTCTCAGTCTTTTTGGTGAATTTTTCTAGATCAGAGGTTCTGTCTTCTACATCTGAGATTTGATCTTCTGCATGATCTAATCTGCTTTTAATACTTTAAAGGGAGGTTTTGATTTCCTGTATTACAGCCTTTGTAAGATTTTATGAATAACTGTGCTAGTGGATCTTTTGAGATATTCACTCATGTGGTAGTAGGAACAGCTTGAGAGCATATTGGACTATAAAAGCAGGGTGTTGCATGAGCTGAAACAGTCTGAAGTGTCTTTGAACTTAATACTATAAGTATTGCTCCTCTCAGGTTAGGAGTTCAAGAGGTGTCTATAGCTCACAGTAACTCTTGAGGTCGTGACAACTTACTGTCGTCATGACTCTTGCTTGTCTGTCTTCTTCATTTCCTCTGCTGTACACCTCACAATCTCCTGAGGGGAAACTAGATAGTAAACAAAAACTAGATGTGTGGCATGGTTTCTCTATCAGCAAGCTTCTTCTGATTTTCCATGGTCACTGCGTGTGACTTACAGAATCACTACCCACACTTCATGTGTATGGCCCTGGCTCTAGATCTGATTACTCAAATCCAAGGATCCCTGCATCTTGCTCTCCAGACCATATATGTGAATTGGAGAACACATGTGTCCTACTTGATATCTAAGGAGGTTCAAGTCTGCTCTCAGGTGCTCCCTCATAGTTTGGGCTTCACATTCTGTATCACAGGTCTTCATAAAATGTGTTGAGTACTTTACACAAACTACTTGTGTAAATAAAATAAGAACATACCTATGTGCAACTACTGAAGATTGCTCATTATCAATTACTGATAATTTGTTCATTGCAGTTCAGTACAATAAATTGCACATATTTTATCTGTATTTTATCTGTGATTTGCACTCGCAGGGCTTATTTACCAGTGGGAAAATACCTTGACAACAACAACATAGTGATAAAAACTGAGCAAATATTGAACATTGGATTTGTATCATCAGTTTAGGAGTGAGGAGACTGGATGATTGATTTGTATCTTTAGTTTGGAGTAAGGAATTGGGTGGTTTTTATTTGAATCACAGCCCATAGGTATTTTCCAGGACAGTTCTTGGAAAATTACACAGGGCTGGCCCCATAGTCTCATGGTTACAGGAGATGGATCCCAAATGACTGACTATGCATTGAATCCTGAACCTAGTGACTTGAAAAACAGACTGGATGCATGTGTGTGTGTGTTCCCAAAATCCCAATGAATGGAGAAATGGAAAAGGGATAGCGGCATGACTACGCCTCCCTAGGGAGATACTTTCTCCCTCTATTTCTGTTTCTCTCTCTCTGGTGAGTGCATGAGAGGCAATTAAAACTATTTTAAGAAAGAAATTTATAGATTAAAATAATGTTAATGCAATATACATAACTACATACTATAAGGCTAACTAAGAAATCCTAATAACTGAAATCTATTCATTCATCCAATATGTAGTCGTCCCTCACTATCAGTGGGTAATTAATTCTGGGACCTCCTGTGGTTACTGCAATTCACAAATTCTCAAGTCCACTAGATAAAATGGTATGATATTTATATATATAACCTGCTCATGCCCTCCTGTATACTTTAAGTAATCTCTAGATCACATATATATATACACACTATACACACACACACACACACAATATGTTACATATACATTATATATAATTATGTAGTGTATGTGTGTGTGTATATATATATATATAATTTACACTGTACTACATATAGTTAAAAAAATATATATATATATACACACACACACACACATACACACACACACGCACACACACAATTTACTATTGTATGGTTAGTTTTATTATTTGAATATTTTTCACTCCTATTGGTTGGCTCCATGGATACAGAACCTGTGGATATAGAGAGGTGACTGCATATTAATTCAGAAGATAGTATTGTCTAGGTACTATTCTGGGTAGAGGGAATATATAGTGGGAAGAAGTAGAAAGCAAGAAGAGGAAGAAAAGGAGGGAGAAAGAGAAAATGTAGAAGGAAGATAGAGGAAACTTCCTTGCCTTGTAAAGCTTTCATTCTAGTGGGGGTGAATAGATAAAAAACAAGGAAACATATAAGCATAAAATGTCAGGTAGCGTCAAAATATTATGGAATAAGCTAAGATAAGCACGCATTCTAAATCTGGTGAGGGGGAAGGGGTCTCTTAAAACCTTTTTTTTCCTAACTTTAATTTTTTTTTTTTTAAGTTTTTGCCATAGGGCCATGTGTGCTTGTGGAAGAGAGACAGAAACAGAGAGGGGGACAGAGAAATAACACCACCTCTAGGGGGGATGTCCATGCTACAGTCCTTTTTCCTTCATTGTTCTCTCGGGATTCTGGGCACGCACACACATGTGCCTGGCATAAGTTTCAAGCCACCAGGTATGGGACTTGAACCACAATCAGACATGTGTGAGTCCAGTTGCCTTAACCACCATTCCACCTGCTTGATCTCTCTTAGGATATTTTTGAGCAAAGGCCTACATGTTGAGATGAAATTAGAAATAGACCTGTGACAATCTGGGGGACATTTCCAAGCAGAGAGGAGATTAAGTACTGAGTCCCTGAGATAGGAATGTTCTGGAAGTGAGTAAGGAAGAAGAGGAGTGTGGTAGGGCTGTAGTTAGGTCAGTGCCAGAGAAGGAGGAGATGGAGTTGGAAGGGTGGTCAGGAGTCTGGTCATGGGCTTTACAGGATATGAGAAAGATTTCAGTTTCACTGACAGTGGGATGGGAAGCCAAAGGGGGATATGAGCAAGTGACTGATAGGACTTATTTTTCAGAGCATTACTCTGGCTGCTGTGTAGAGAATAGGTATTCGGTGGACAAGGTTAGAAGGTTACATAGAGAAAGCAACTATAATAATCTTGGGAACAGATGGCACCAGCTTGAACTTGGTTCATGGAGTAGGGCAGGGTAGAATTTATTGGTTTGTGCTTTATATTGAAGGTTGATTGGGTGATAAGTTCAATGTGAGATATAAAAGTTTGAAGGGAATCTGACTTCAAATTTCCTCTTTGTCTGATCATGGGAATGGATAGTAGTGCTATAGACCAAATTGCATCCCCCTCAAATTCCAATCCATTGTGATTGTATCTGGAGATACGAACTTTAGGACACAATTAATTGGGATCATGAGGGTGGACCCTAATCTGATAAAATTGATGACTTTTCTCTTCTTTTAATTTCCAGAAGGTATGTGAACTTGCCAAAGAGAAAGAAAGCAAGCATCTCCTCTGCCCTATGGAATGTGTTCACACTACAAACCCTATTCCTCTGTTTCCCAGTCCTATTAGGATTTGGGGTATATACACACATACACCCAGAGTGTATTTCACCCCACTGGGCCAGGATCCAAACTGTAGTCAGCCATGTGGGATCCAGATGTCTTAACCTCTAGACCATGGGGCCAGCTCAGTGTGGGTGCACTAATAAAGGAAGGAAAGGTCTTTCCCTTCTCTGCATGTGCACATGGAAGATGCCTTGTAAGCACACAGGGAATGGGCAACTGCTTATAAGCCAAGAGGAGAGAGAAGCCCTCAGAAGGAAATCAACTCTGCTGGTACCTTATTCTTGGACTAGTAGCCTCCAGAATGATGAGAAATAATTCTGTTTAAGCCCACCTCATCTGTGGTATTTGTTACCGCACATACCTGGACGGTCTAATATGTAACCCTGAGCAAAGTCTATTTTATTTATTTACTTAATTATTTCAAGGAGGAATTACTAACCAAAGAATTTGACTTTGCCTAAGTTAAATTTGAGATTCTGTTAGGTGTACAAGTGATATCGTCTGGTAGCAAATAGTTCAGAGCAAACATATTAATAATGATGAAGGTAAACTAATAGTAATTTATAATAAAAATTTAGAATAGCAATAGAAAGCCAGCGCTACCTCAAGGCAGCAATGATTATGCACTAAGAACAAAGTGTCTTTTCTGAAATTGGCACAAATTCAACCTCTCTTTATGTACACCTTCACGTGCCCAAAAGATAGGAGAATTGCCACTGGTGTGGCCGCCGTCCTCACAAAACTTCTTCACGAGGGTCCACATTAACTGTAGGCATAATCTAACATTCAATTACAAGTACCAGATGTTTGTAAACTAGGTAAATCACTGACATGAACTCCAATAAGAATTAAAATCTATACAGTTTTTTACAATTCCTTTATAAGAAATGAAAGGAAAATTAGGTTGATGAAATTAGTACTCAGCCCCCCAAGGAGGGCTCTCTTAGTCCAAAGTGTGAGGACTGGATCATAATTTGAGGCTTTGAGGTTCTTGCTAACAGGAAGCTTGAGAGGATGGCCTTGGTCATCTTTTAGTGGCTTGCTTCTGTTTTGTTTGTCCCTACACCTGCTGAATGCACGTATGCTTTATGCCTTTGTATGTGCTAGAATGCCTTTTCCCTGCTCTTGTGTTTGCAAATTCTTATTAATTCTTTTGTCACCTTAAATGCTACCTCTTCTAAGAAACAGTTCAGATTCACTAAAGCAGATAGGATCCCCTTTTCACTCTATTTCTGTTACAATTATGTGCAGAGTCCCATTTTAGCAGTTATTATGTTATTAATGTGCACTCTATTGTTCATCTAGATGATGCTAATGAAGATGGCAACAGCATTATTTGTATCATACTTACTGTGTGGCTGACAATGCCCTATCTTCTTAATCTATACTTCTCATCTTCATATTTTCAATATCTATCGAGTACTTAATAGGTACTCAATAATTATCTATTAATTGATTACAAAATGTGTAATATTCTTCTGGATTGTTATAAATAGCAAAACATTTTCTATCCTTGATACTTTTTTCAATTTAAATGCTCTTAAATTAGATCTCTTTGAATAAAGATTTAATTTGTATTATTTTTTAATTTTTTTTTTTTTTAGTTTTCTTTCCTATACATAGGATAAAAATAACAGAAAAATCTATTTGTTCAGAGTGTTTTCATTAGAGCCTCAATAAATACATTTAAAAGAATTGCATTTACTCTTGTCTTGGTGGACTGACAACCTAAATGGTTTTTGAAATTATTAGGTGTTAACCTTAGCTGTTGGCACAATATAGGATAACAAACAAACTGCCCCACCCCCCCAATCTCATGGCATCTAACAATAAACAATTTTGTCTCATACATAGGACCATGGGTTGTCTGGGATTCAGATATCCTATCTAGTATAGCTGGTGTTGATTTGTAGCCATGGTGGGGTTCAGGTCTACTCCTCATACATTCTAAGTCCAGTGAAATGCCTGGGCATGCTTTTTATTTTTTTTTACATTTAATCTTATTAATTATTATTATTTAAGTTGCTGTAGAGTATGTGCATTCACCAGAGAGAGATCTAAGGGGTAAAGGGGGAGTGAGAAAGCAAGCTGCCAAGTCTGGGACTCAAACTGCATTCAGCCATGTGGGTTTCCAGTGCCTCAACCACCATACCACCTACTGGCCCCAGGCATGCTCTTTTTTATTGTAGCAGTTGAAAGTTCCCAGAAGCGCAAGAGAGTGACATATGATCACTTCCACTACATTCCACTGGCCAAAGGAAATCAGTGATCAACTTAACAGAAAGACAGAGAAATATACATGCCTCTCATAGAAGTCAGGGTTGGGGCAGGAAGCAGGAAGGTAAGGGACAATGATCCATTCTACTCCATTGGGCTTTAAAATATTCTTTGACAACAAAGCTTAGGTAATTGTCATGGTCCAGACAGTTATTTATTTATTTTTAGGTTTTTGCCATAGGGTTAATGCACTCTCCAGAAAGAAAGAAAGTGGGGAAATGAGAAACCACCACTCAGGAGAGATAGTCAGGCCATAATCCCTCCTCTTCCATTCTCCTCTTGGGGTTTTTGGGCATGCATACACACATATGCCCAGCGTGATTTTTCAAGCTACCAGGTTTGGGACTCAAACTGTGGTTGACCATGTGGGAGCCCAATACCTTAACCACTATGCCACCTGTGGCCCCCCAGTCACCATTTTTAAAGCCTCCTTTTTTATTTTCAGTCACTGGGTTTCCTTTAAATGGTGGCTTTTCTGTGGAGGAAATCTCTCTTAAACATATTGTGTTGTCAGAAAAGTCATGACTGGGAACTAGCAGTTAGCGTAATGGCTATGTTGCTGGACTCCCTCGTAGTCGACCGCAGCTCACGTCCCGGACCTGGTGACTTCAAACTCATGCTGGGCGCGTGTGCATGTATGCCCAAGATCCCAAGAGGAGAATGGAGGAGAAGGGATTGTGGCATGACCATCCCCTCTGCAGGGTGATTGCTCGCTTTCTGTCTCTATGTCTCTCTCTGTCTGGTGAGCGCACACGCCCAATAGTGAAAACCTCTAAAAAAAAAAAAAAAAAAAAAGAAAAAAGAAAAAAAGAAAATAAACAAAAGTCATGACTCATTTTTGCATAGAAAAATATGTCATGACCTTGACAACCTAGTATTTTTACTAAAATGAAACAGATTTTTTTTTTTACATAGAGACCTGGAAAGCTCTGAATTATGTTTCATGATTATGATCAAATATTAATGAACTACATCTTACTTAAAGTAGTGAGCATGACTTCAAATTATTGGGTTGACAGAAAAGTCGTGACACACTTTTGCATAGAAAAACAGAAAAACATGTCATGATTTTTCTGATGACCCATTAATTCTTATTTTCTTTGTTAAGAGCATTCATTTGGAATAGAACTGATTTAGGTGCTTAGAGCACTATATGTACAAAAGGATTATCACTGAATATTTTTTATATTCAGTATATTATTTAGCAACTTTGACATTACTTACATAAAATATCAAAGAACTGCTACCTTTCCACACTAAGCCACAGATGGTAAGAATAAAATTTACATTCTTTTTTATTACTTGCTTGGTATAGGTATGTTAAATGAGTAGTTAACTAGATATTTGAGTTGTAAACATTAGGATTTCTAGATTAAGACATCAATAACTTAATTATTCATTTATATTGTGTTTCTAGTAAGAGCAACAATCAGGTGAAAAGGATATATCTGAAGCATTTTGAATTTCTTATTTATTAGAATACATTTTGTAATTCCCATCCTTCATTGAAGTCATCTCATAGTTTTCATGATTTTTATAAAGAAGAATTCATGCTAAAATCATTTCACTTATTCTGAAAAAATGACAGGATTCTATATTTTGGGACATTATCCCTATTCTTTCTATGTACGAGCCTTTAGAAAACATTTATGTTCACATTTTGGCTGAAATGACTTTAGAGTTTATGATCCAAATACATGCCTTCTATTTTACCCCTTTTTTATTGGTAAGTTGTCTAAAATGATAAAACACTTGTTTAAAAGCTATTTACTTAGCACAGGGTAATAGAGTTCATTCTCCCTGGCTTTCAGAAGATGTGTTTTTAGGGGCAGGACAGAAACAAGGCTGAGGAATCCTGTGTCTAAAGCAGGTTAATGTTGTGTTTGAATCACTTTGTTAATGATGATCATCTCAGTTCTCACTAGCTTTAGCATCTTCCTATTTGCTTGGTTGGTAGATAGTTATTGGAATAGTGTTTCATAACCTGCCCTCTAGGCAAGAACTATGACTTCACCCAATGCCCTGTACACATCCCTTAGGTTATGGACAAAACTGGCCTTTGGATGTTAAGTCTTACCTCAATGCTTTGAATGATTACATCTAGAATGAACTCTTATGTGTGCTAACCTACCACTGGGGACAGAAAACTAAATGGATGGGTATTTCTGAGCAGGGTCTAATCAGAGGACATTTACTGACTTCCAATGATGTGACCAGAGAATTGAGGATATGCTAGGAATATATGAAGATGAATAGCCAACTGTCCTACCCATGTGGAGTTTAATCTTTTAGGGGAGACAGTAGTTGTCTCTTTATAGCTTTGCAAACAGTATGATGTAATAGACACAACCACAAGATTTAAAGTCAGGCCAAATGAGTTAATTTATATCAGATTGATGTGAGTTATTAATTATAGAACTTTAATCGAAGTATTTATCTGCATTTCAATTTCCCCATATATAAAGTAGGCAAAATAATAATAGCATGTACCCTATACAAGGGGTTCTGAAAATGAAGTTCTTGGTACCATTAGATGCTTCTTCCATAATATGAAATTATGAACATATACACTTGGATTTTGAGCTGGAACATTTAGATATTACCTTTGGACCCTTTAATATTAAAAATGAAGGATTGTTTTATTTTTCCCAGTCTTTCTTGCTTCTATGACACTAAACTGAATATTGTTTTATTAAATGGTTCTATTTGTTACATTTTAACAATCTATTTTAGCTTTTATTCCCTTTTTCCGGCTTGGAAAATAGTTCATGATTCCTTATTTAAAAACTGAAGGAAATAACATCTCTAAACTTTCTCTAACTCTTCTAACTCCCAAATTCTGTCAGCTTTACCATTATTTTAATGTCAAGATTTATAAAATGTATCCCCCTTCTGAAACCATATTTAAATATTTTATTTTATTTAAAAGTTTACCTAAATTAGAAAAAAGTTTTCAGTATCAATATTATCATGACTATGCAATTGTGGTTCACTGAAGAATCAAATAGTGATTGATCCTACAGAAATATGGAGCCTGTTATCTCTAACCTTATAGTACTTAGAAGGGAATATTTCAGGTTTCAAGATCAAATGTGTTCTCATTTTAAGTGACTTTTTTTTTTTGAGAAGTTTTTTGCTACAGGGTGTGTGTACTTGCCAGAAAGACAGAGAGAAATAGATCTATTTTAGCTTTTATTCCCTTTTTCCGGCTTGGAAAATAGTTCATGATTCCTTATTTAAAAACTGAAGGAAATAACATCTCTAAACTTTCTCTAACTCTTCTAACTCCCAAATTCTGTCAGCTTTACCATTATTTTAATGTCAAGATTTATAAAATGTATCCCCCTTCTGAAACCATATTTAAATATTTTATTTTATTTAAAAGTTTACCTAAATTAGAAAAAAGTTTTCAGTATCAATATTATCATGACTATGCAATTGTGGTTCACTGAAGAATCAAATAGTGATTGATCCTACAGAAATATGGAGCCTGTTATCTCTAACCTTATAGTACTTAGAAGGGAATATTTCAGGTTTCAAGATCAAATGTGTTCTCATTTTAAGTGACTTTTTTTTTTTGAGAAGTTTTTTGCTACAGGGTGTGTGTACTTGCCAGAAAGACAGAGAGAAATAGACAGACAGAAAGTGAGAAATCACCTCCCCAATCCCCCGCAGGGGGGAAGGCCACGCCACAATCCCTTCTCCTCCATTCCTCTCTTGGGATCCTGGGTACGCATGCACATGCGCCTGGTGCGAGTTTAAGCCGCCGGGTCGAGGACTCAAATCACGGTCTACTACATCAGAGTCCAGCAATATAGCCATTATGCTAACTACTGGTCCCACATTGTATGTTCAAAAGCATGCCACACTTCATTTCTTATGAATTTTTGGACTAATTTTATTTATTTTTGCATTTCATTTTAAATTTTATCCACTTCTTTCTTCCACGAATGTGTGTGGGGGGAAGTCAGGAATACCAACAGAGTCTTCACACTCAGCCTCATCTAGCCCCAGTTCATTGACATGAGTGTGTTCAGGAAGGTTTCCAGATGCAAACCTGCAACCTTCAAATGAGTCAGATTTGCAGAGCATTGAATTACTGCTGTGCCATTGCCTAGCCACCATTTGGGATCTTTCTAATTACCTTCTTTAAAAATACCTTATCAGGGCCATTTGATGGTATGGTGGTTAAGGCACTGGACCCTCACATGACAGATTGCAGTTCAAGTCCTAGACTTGGTGACTTGAGAATTATATTGGTTATGTGGGTCATGTGTGTGTACCCCAAATCCCGAGAGGAGAATGGAGGAAAAAGGACTGTAGCGTGGATATCCTCCTGGGGAGTGATTTCTCACTTTCCTTCTCACTGTCTCTCTCTGTCTCTAGCAAGTGCACAAGTCCTATGGCAAAAAATTAAAAGAAAAACAAAAAACATTCTCATATTACTATGGTTAAAAATAACTCAAGTGTATGTATGTGCACACACACACCTGTGTGTGTAAGATATTCTTCCTATAGTCTCCCCATCTTCTGTTCCAATGGGGATGAATTCTCTCAAGGTCTACAGACTGTGTCATTCAGGGACCAACTTTTATTAATACCCTGGGTAATCTCTTTTTTTCCTGGAATTCCTGGTATTATTTTTCTTTACATTTTTGTTTGTTTTATTTGTTCTTGTCTCTATTCAACAAATATATTTTTTGAACATTCACTATGTGTCAGACACTTTTCTAGGAACTTGTGACACACTTGCATACACTGTAAAGTTCTATTTGACTCAATGTAATATAAACAAGATTATGATAATAATAAATTAAAAAAAAGAAAGCAGACAAGCTTCCTCTTTGTGGAGCTTCCATTGAAGCCAGAAGAATATAACACAAGCAATAAAACTGGGTAAATTATATAGACATCTTAGAAATTGATGAGTGCCATGCTAGGGGGAGGGGAAGTATACAGACCTGCATGGCTGTTGAAAGACAGGGTTGAATTTAAAAAGAAAAAAAATAGATTTATATATATATATAATTGCTATCCCTTCTCCTCCATTCTCCTCTTGGAATCTTAGGCATGCACGCACATGCGCCCAGCATGAGTACAAGCCACTAGGTCCGGGACTCGAACCACAGTAGACCACATGGGAGTTCTGCAACATAACCATTACACTAACTGCTGGTCCCAAAAAATAGATCATATTTTAAAACAGTTTTAGGTTTATAGAAAAACTGAGCAGAAAGTACAGAGAATTCTCATGTGCCACCTCTTCTCCTACAGTATCCCTTATCATTAGGGTCTTGCATTAGTGTGGTATTTTTGTTACAGTTGGTGAGTAAATTATTATCAATAGAATATTATTAGCTGAGATTCATAATTCACATTAGGGTTCACTCTTCATGTTATGCCTCCTATTCATTTGACAAATGGCCACATCCACCAATATAAATGTCAAGCAGAACAGTTTCACAGCCCCTCAAATCCCATGTCTACCTATTTGTCCCACCTTCCCTGCACCAAAACTTCAGTGACCACTATCTTTTTCTCATCTCTGTAGCTCTGTCTTTTCCAGAATGTCATGAGTTGGGATCGTAGGGTGCGTAGCCTTTGCAGACTTGCTTCTTCATTTAGCAAAATGCATTTGAGTTTCTTTCATGTCCTTTTGTGGCTTGACAGTTCATATCTTTTCATTGATGGTTACAATTCTTAATAAGGCGAGCAACGCGGGTCCCCGTGTTGAAGCACATACTCTTGTAACTTCTACTGAAAGGGGGCCTGGGAGGAAGATTTTTCCAAGTCCTCTAATCTTGAGCATGTTAACATTTTATCCTCATCCTTTAGCCATAATCTGGCTTGGCAAAGCATTGTAGGATGACGGAATATCTCTCAGCACTTTGCATCATTCCACTGCCTTTTAGCACCAAGAGTTCATGGTGAAAAGTCTCACACTCGTTACTTTGTAGATACTCTTCATGGTTTCTTTTCCTCTGGGCACTCTTAATTTTTTATTTTTATTTTTATTTTAGAGAGAGAGAGTTCTCTGCTATAGGATGTGTCTGCTCTCCAGAGAGACAGAAAGCAAGAAATCATCCCCCAGGGTGGATGGCCATGCCATAATCCCTTCTCCACCATTCTCTTCTTGGGATCTTGGGCACACATGCACACGTGACCAGCGTGAGTTTTAAGCCACCAGATCTGAGACTTGAACCATGGTTGATTATGTGGGAGTCCAGTAATGTAACCATTATGCAACTTGCTGGTCCCAAGGATTACCTGCTAATCTTGATCATTCTGATATGTCACAAGGATGTGCTATGGTACTAAATCTTTTTCATATTATTCTGGTCTTAAAACTTTCTTTTGGGGCCAGCAGGTGGTGTGGAGGTTAATACCCTGGATCCCACATGGCCAACTGCAATTCAAGTCCTGGACTTGGTGCCTTGAAAATCATGTCAAGTGTGTGTGTGTGTGTGTGTGTGTGTGTGTGTGTGTGTGTGTGTTTCCAAAATCCAAAGAGGAGACTGAAAGAGAAGGGATTGCAGCGTGGCCATCTCCTCTAGAGGTGATTCCTCACTCCTCCCCATTCATGTCCCTGTCTGGGTAGCACATGCACCCTATAGTCAAAATTACAAACCCCTCCCCCCAAAAAAACAAAACCTTTTATTTTTTGATTGATCATATTCCGTCCTCCATGTTGTTCATTTTTTTCTTTCTTTCTGGAGCTTCTATAATTCAACATGAACTTTCCCAAACTGAATTATTTTCACCCTTTAATTTTATATAATATTTTATTTTCTCCATTTCTTCTGTCTCCATTCTGGGAAATTTTCTAAAAATTATATTTAATTCTTTATTTTATTTTGTTAATTACATACCCAAATTATAAAAGATAATTTTAATATTTTTTTCTGTTCATATGCAATATTTTTTCTAACAGCATCCTATTCTTATTTGTTGCAAAGAATATGTTTTAACCTCTGAAAGGATAATAATTCATTCTGTTAAATTTATCTTTTGTTGTCAAATTACATTTCCTCCAGCATCCATTAATTGTAAGGTATTTGGGTGTAAAGTGTACTAAGAAGTTGACCCTTAGTCTTTTTCTGTGTCCACACAAGTTATCCACAGGCAAAGTGGTGTTTAATTTCTGAAACAAAACAAAATCAGGAGGGAAAGTTACTTAGTTTATTTTCTGCCACAAGGTTAATTCCGGGCTGTTCATTGTTGGTGGCTACTAGGATGGAGATGGAAGGTGGGAAGGATTGATGTATTTCTATAATCATTCATCCTATTTCCTATTTCACTCTCCTTCCTTCCTGATTACCAGCCTGACTTTCAACTTTGTAGTGCTCTAGGGCAGCCTCAGAAAAATTGGCTTTTACCTTTATAGCCAATAGGGTATACCTGCTAGAGACAATAAATGAGGCCAAATGCTGTGGACATCTTTCTAATGTTTCAGTGTATACACATATGTACACACCAAACTCTTACTTTAGGTCTTTAAAGATCTGTTTTATTGTTAGTTATTTGAGATGTGATCTGTGGCTTTGAAAGAACTTTGACTGGAATTATAATTCTGTCTAGTTAGCACGTTTTTGTTTCACTATCAAGATTCTTTTAAGGACCAACCGTTAGCATAATGGCTATGTCGCTGGACTCCCATGTAGTCGACTGTGATTCGAGTCTCTCTGTCTCTGTCTGTCTGGCGAGCACATGCACCCTATAGCAAAAACCTCTCAAAAAAAAAAAAAAGATTCTTTTATAATGTACCTACGACTCATAAGTGTGATGAGAACCAGTAAATAACAAGTGGCCAATATATTAATATTAACATATTAATTCATTCGTTCCACAGCTACTTACTGTGTCAGTTATGAAATGGGTATTGTCTTGGGCTCTTGTGTCAAAGCAATTATAGGCATTGTTCCTTATCTCCTTGATTCAGATCCGTGGTCAGCAAGTTAAATAAATACAGCCACAGGTACAGCACTGTGTATTCCTAAGTGATAGGCATACCGGGGACGCTGTGTAAACACAGGACTGCAGCATTAGACTAACTGGGTAAAGAGGAAAGGTTTTCAGTAATGTGCTGAATTGTATTTGAAAGATTTTAGGAGATAGCCAGGAAAAGGGAAGATGCAGCATATGCCCGACCGATGGTGTGGCTCAGCAAACTGCACAGCAGTTTCTAACTTCGAGAACTGCAACTCTTGGGTGTGATAAAAAGTGTATGATGCATGTGGGAAGAAGAGGATGAAGGTGAGTGAAGAATCCAGGAAGTCCCAGGAGCTCAACCACAAGGAGCCTGTATGCTATCCTGCTGACAAGCTTGGGATTTACCTGGAAAGTGAGGTGCACCTGTGAAAGATTTAAAATAGGTGAGTGGCATGATCGGAAGTGCATTTTAGAAAGGTCACTGTGGATGCTGTGTGGAGACATAGAATTATTCCCTCTAATCAGTGTGTGCTAAGGAGGATTTATTTTATTTCTGCTGAGACCCAGCAGTGATAGTTAAGGGCTGGGCTGCCTGCTCACCTCCTCATTCTAATCCTCTCCAAATTAGAAGGTAACAGTGAAAAGGCACAGGAAACTTATAACTCACCTTTTCCTGGTACAAGTGCTAGAGATTGGAGTTGGGATGGTTAGAAGTGTGGAGCTTTGACAGAATTTTGTTTCACTCAGAGCCATCATTTCTGCAGACCTTATGGTATTAAGTTGAACCCTTATTTGGTTGCTTCTGGTTGTTATTACCAGTAGTAACTATCCATTTTTTCTTGTTCATTTCATGAGGTACAAGGGAAAGAAAATGCTATGATCTAGTTTTCTCTGCATCTTTTCTTAGATTGACTCAGTAGCCACTAGTCACAAGTTACTTTTGAGCACTTGAAATGTGGCTGATCTGGATGAAGATATTTTGTAAATTTAAGATAGACATGGGATTTCATAAATTTAGTAAGAAAAATAAGAATGAAACATCACAATCATTTTATATTGATTACTTGTCAAAGTCATATTTTAGATATATTAGGTGTACAATAGATTATGAAATCATTTTCATTTCTTTTAGCTTTTTTTTAGTCTGACAGCCAGAAAATTTTGAAGTACATCTGTGGCTCACTCTGTGTTTTTATTGGACATCACCCTTTATAAGACTCTCTGTTATTCATTTAAAAACAACATAGCGACAGCACTTACAGACTTTTTAAAAAATTAATTTATTCCTAAGTATTTATTAAATATCATATTAGAACTACAATGGTAAGGAAAGAAATCTTAATTGTTGTGGAGCTGGCATAAGGAAACTTCACAAAGTTCTTGGAAAATGGAATATTGTATGCATTTTTTTTTTGGAGAGGTTTTTCTTTTTGCTATAGGGTGCGTGTGCTCGCCAGACAGACAGAGACAGACAGAGAGACAGAAAGTGAGAAATCACCCCCCAGGGGGGATGGCCATGACACAATCCCTTCTCCTCCATTCTCCTCTCAGGATCTTCGGCACGCACACACACGCGCCCGGCGTGAGTTTTAAGCCACCGGGTCTGGGACACGAACTGAGGTCAACTATGTGGGAGTCCAGCGACATAGCCATTATGCTAATTGCTGGTCCCATGCATGTATTTTTGGCGCAAATAACTTGAAATTCATACATAGTTTTATCATAATAGGCATTTTCCATGAACTTTTGAATGATGTGAAGAAACTAATGCAGAATAAGAGGGTAGAGAATTTCCTGAGGTTCTGCTGGAAAAAAATGTAGATTAGGAGATTAGGAAAAGTCTCTTGGAGAAAACAGCACTTGCACAGGAACCAAAAGTGATGAGGAGGAACAAGCAAGGTGAACGTCATAGGTAGGAGCATCACCAACTGAAGAAACGCCAGTGTAGAGATCTTGAGGCTGGAAGGAGCTCAGGGTGTTCAAGACATAGTCACAAAGCCAGTGTGCAGGAGCAGAAGAAGGTGGGGAACTAGCAATAAATGCCTAGGAGAAGTAGAAAGGGTTGTTCTCAGAGTGGTTCACAGAGCCCTGGGGATCCTGAGATCTGTCAGGGGCATCTGCAAGGTTGAAACTATTTTACTTTGTCAATATTTGCACTTAACAATGGAAAGCAATGACAGAGCCTTAGTGCTTATCAAGGGGTGTGTGTGGCGGGACTCTACTAGTCACTGTGTTCTTCATTGTCATTCAGGACCAGTACTCATAATGCCAGGTTCACTTAAAAACGACCTTGATAAAGCAGTGAAATGATTAATTGCATTAAATCCTCAGCTGTAAGTACACATCTTTTTAACATTCTTTGTAATGAAATGGGAAGTACATGCTTAGCACTTCTGCTGTATACTCAACTATGAAGATTTTCCCAAGGAAAACCACTGGGGCAATTGAACTGTGACCTTAATTGGCACTTTCTTTGTTTATTTTTTGGTGGAAAATGATTTTTATTGAAATAATGTCTTATAAGTTATGATTATTTGGATCTAGGTATCTAATACATATTGTCTTAGCAACAAATCTATCACAAGGGAAAACATGAAAGCCAAAAACTTGGAGGGCTACAAGCTAGAAACTAGTCAGGATTAATCTCTAAGTTTTATGGTTGGAAGGTTTGTAAAATAATTATGCAACCATGATAGGTTTTTATTTGTTTCACATATAAAATCTGACAGTAAGTACTTAGAGTACCTGATTTCCTATTTTCTAGCATCATGGCTCCTGAAGTGACTCTTCAGATCCCTAGGGGTTTATGGAATGTACCCCATAGTCTGGATAGTGCGTGCACTCATTCAACTCATATGTACTGTCCACCTTCTCTGTGCCAGGGATGTAATAGGTTCTGGAAATACAAGATGGATGACCCCTCTTTTGACAGGTGACCCAAGATAGAAGACTTAGAATTTCATCTTAATTCTTCTTCACACAGATGTTATTTATCTGATCAGTCTCCAAGCTTATTTCTTCTATTTTTGATATATCTTTCACATCTATTCCCTCCATTCTAGTTCCAACAACGCTTTGGTGTTTATCATCAATCACCTGGACTATTACAATAAAAACCCTGATTGGTTGCCCTGGCTGTGGTCTTTTCTAATTGATAATTCATCCTCAAACTGTTGTCAGTCCCCCACCTCCCTCTTGAAACACAGATCTCTTAATAGCAATCTCTGTTTTCACAACTGTAGCCAGTAAGTGCTCAGATTTTATTGTGCATTGGAAGCACCTAGGGTCTTGTCAAATTACAGATTGATTTAGTAGATGGGATGATTCTAGGTTTCTAACAAGTTTCACATGAATCCTGTGTCATTGGTTGATTGAACACTCTATGGGTAGCAAGGATTTAGATCACTCCTCATTGCTTATAAATGTCTCATATTTAATGCACCATTCGATATTGATCAGAGACTATCTACATTCTATATCCTCGCCATGTGTCTTTACACTTTCTCCTTCTACCCACTTTCCTTTCTGCCCTCCTATTATACTAGTATTCTCATAAATAATGGGCTTATTTGTAATAAAGTCAAAGTTTGGCAACCTCTCCTTCCCTGACCCCACCTTGTCCCTGCAGTCAGGCTCTGAGAGAGTCTAATTCTCCTGGCATGGTGACAAATTGATATTGGGAAAAATGGAATTTTTCTTGGATTAAATAATATTTTACAGATGCCCATTCATTGCTTTTCAGACATACTGTAGACGATTTGGTTCTTTTCCAAGTAGTTACTGTAAGATCACTATAAGCTCAAAGTTTGGAAAAACGTTCTGGGAACAATCCCTCTTTGCACTGACTTGATGCTATTTAGCTTAAGTTTAATTCAAGATAATTACATTTGGCTTTGAACTGTTTCTTATCATTACTGCTCTCTGGCACAGGTCAGGGGGTGCAGAGAGGAGACTGTGACCCATCAGTGCTGTTGCAGCCGGGATCATTCTTCCAGCTAAGACAGGGTCATCGGCCAATCCATGAGCATCTTTTCAGCAAGCAGTATGGAGATACCAGCTTCCAGAGAGTGCAAGCATTTTGGCAACAAAACACTTTTGAGTAAGGAAAGTAGCGTAGTGGCTTGAGATCATAGAAGCAGAACAGAAAGCTTATACTAAGAAATTCAAGGGACTTTAGAGAAAAGAAGGACTGCTGCCAGGGACCCCACTCCCCTGCAAACACAAAGTAATAAAGCAGTGTGTAGTTACGTTTCAAAAGGGCATTCAACTGGGCATGACAAAGCCTGGATCTTCTTGCTCTGGGTTCTACAAGTTTTGTGAACTCAAGCAAATCACCAAACATCTATGAAACTGAGTTTTTCACGTGTGAAATGGAAGTGTTTTTGTTTTTTGTTTTTTTTTTTACCCTACCTGCCTACGTGGTATGTTGTGAGGGCTGAATGAGACAAAGATAACTGTAACGGTAGTCATCACACTATTCCTTATCTTGTAGAATTACTTTTTGTTTTTAAAGCCACTGGAAATTGAGGAGCTGATATATGCCAGTCATCGCTCTCGAGGCAGTGTATGTAACAAACCATTTCTGTTGCCTCTCTCCTAAATCCTTTCATCTTGAGAAATACACAAACATGTCTATCAGGTTTTCTTTGAAATTTATTTATTACTAACATAATTCTAATGGACATGAAATTTGAACATATTTATGGGACACAGAGTGGTTTTCTCAGTACATGTATACGAAATGTAATTCTCAAATTGGGACAATAAACATATCCAAGTATTTATTATTATTCTGTTCTGTGAAGAACTAGACTTGGACTTGAGGCCAATATGTATTCCTTCTCCTTCCCTCCCGGATAAAACTTACCTACCTCTGGGACCAGCAGTTAGTGTAATGGCTATGTCGTTGTACTCCCGTGTAGTCGACCGCGGTTCGCATCCTGGACCCGGTGGCTTAAAACTCACGCCGGGCATGTGTGCATGCATGCCCAAGATCCTGAGAGGAGAATGGAGGAGAAGGGATTGTGGCGTGGCCATCCCCCCTGGGGGGTGATTTCTCGCTTTCTGTCTCTCTGTCTCTCTCATTCTGGCGAGCGCACACACCCCTATGGCAAAAACCTCTCCAAAAAAAAAAAAAACAAAAAAAACAAAGCACTTACCTACCTCTAAAAGCTGGTGAACTAGACAGGAGCAGCAGGCTATCCTGTGTGCCCCAGCCCTGTAATGTCCCCAGAGCTGGATCTAGAGAACAGCTAGAGCCTCATGGGACAATCTGCCCTTTCTCTGGGAAGGCACGAATGACTGGTAAGAATGCTGGTAGCTGGTTCCCTAGCATTTGTGAGACAGTGGGATTCTTATTTGATGAGGCACAGGGCTATCTTCTAAAAGGGAATGAGTGACTTCTATCACACAGACATTATTCCACTTAATATGTGCAATTGTGCTTTGATATAAATATTGTTTTCCCTTAGAGAGGCTTAGAGACTTTCTCCAGTTCTTTTGGCTACTGTGGATTATCAAGCATACTACATATTCTCAGATCTATAGTCATAATGAAACATTCCAGGTCTGGGAGTTCCATTGGCCAGTGTACCTGATGACTCTGGGGCAGAATGGCAAGGAAGAGTTTAAAAAAGATAGTGCAAACTGCAGAGGCACAGCCCTTGGCAGTGCTGAAGCTGCATGGGAAGGTCCCTGGTTCGTGCCCCAAGACTTCCCGGTACATGCTGGGTGTCCACATATGCGTGATCTGGCCTGGCTGAAGCTGGTGGTGGATCATGGCATGAAGACTCTGTTAAGGGTCTTTCTCTCAGATAATATAAGCCTTAAAAAAAAAAAAAAAAAAAAAAAGAAAAGAAAAGAAAAGAAAAGTAACTCTGCAGTTGCTGTGCACAGTGTTTTGCAAAGGTTCTTTTCCTTTCAAGCTCGTAAACACGCATTAAAAAGGGACATGCAGGGGCCGGCGGGTGGCGCTGTGGTTAAGGTACTACATTCCCACATGGATGACTACAGTTTCAGTCCCAGACCCAGTGGCTTGAAATTCATGCTGGGTGCATGCACGTGTGCCCAAGGTCCCAGGAGGACAGTGAACTGGAGAAAGGACACTATGGTGTGGACAACCCCCTGGGAGTGGTTTCTCACTTTCCCTGTCTCTCTATGGAGTGCATACACTCTAAAATATAAGCCTTAAAAAAAAAAAAAAAAAAGAAAAAGAAAAGAAAAGAAAAGAAAAGAAAAAAATGAGAGTGTGGCTAGCAGCCGAAGATATTCCCAGAAAAAGAAGAAGAAAAACAATTATCTTGTTGCTTAGGAAATAAAAAATAGTACCCAAAGCATGGACAATCTGAATTTGAGACCAGGTCTGCAAGATGTTGTGGCAGAACAACAAGGAGGAACCTTCCTAATGGTGCAGGCAGTCAGATTTCACACGGAAGCCACTGACTGAACAAGAGGTTGGAAAGGAAACAAGTATTAATAGTCACACCTTCTGCCACCTTTCTTGTCTGAAGAGACAGATCTCTCCAGCATTTCCCCAACATGGAGGGGCCTTTTCCAGCAGGTGGTCTGCATGCAGCATTTCTAGGCAGGAGGTTAAAAGCTCTAACATAAAATGCATACTTAATGTGATTTTCTGCTTCATTCTCCTTTAAAGATAAACTGGGGAGCTAAAGTGTGAATGTTAGTAGCTTCATTCTCTGTTGTAATTGGATGATGTTGTTTGCATTTGAAATGGGAGCCAAGTGAAGTGAAACTAAAAACTTCTTAAATGGTGCTTTGATTCTTCTGGGGAGTGGAGACACGGAGACTGATGAGTTATTTGGACCGTCCTAGGAAAAACCCCAGACGTTGTCAAGTCTTCCACGTTTATTTACTTAAAAACAAGCTTCCCATTCCTCAGAGTTTCAAAAGTGATCCTGCATGTTATTGACAAATAATAATTTAATGGACAGCCTGATTAGGTGGGCACAATGAATTAGCTATCGGCCTGACAGCCATGCAAGCATTATGCTCTGTATCTGTTTACTCAGCACTAGGTGAAATGCAGAAGTCTATTGAAAATCAGATTTCCATGCTGCTTTGTCAAAGCAAATTTAATCACAGCCAGAACATGTGGCATCCATCATTTCCACTTCAGAAGACATCAACGGGGGCAGATCAGCAACAAGGAGCCTGGCTGCCATGGCTGTCCTCCACTCACATGAAAATTAAATTTAACTATAGATTCTTGATAAATGAGGCCGCTGAAGCCATCAAACATGATGACTAAGTGCTCAGTATTAAAGTAATCCCCGTAGGCCCCCAAACTGGAAAGAAGCACTGTCTCATTTGATCTGGCCTTGAGATCTTTGCAGGCATTCACACCTCTGCAATGGACTGATAAATATGGGCTTTAGCATACTGCCCCAGGGGACCAGAGATTATTTTTCTAGAAATCTTTATTTGGTCTTTGCTTTTCCCGAAGTTTCCTATAGAGCTCTCCCAGCCACTTATCCAATCTATCTTTCCTTACATTTTTTTTTTCCATTTCTCATCATTCTTTGCCCCCGCTAGGCATTGGTTATCTGGTCGCCAAAATGACAATTGAATCTTGATTGCTGTTTAACTGTTCTTTTCTAGCATCATTCATTGTTTTGCTCCAGGCTCCAATTTATGGTACATAAGCCTGAAGATACAGATTTTCTTTTTTTTTTGGAGAGGTTTTCGCTATAGGGCGCGTGCGCTCACCAGACAGACAGAGAGAGACAGAGAGAAAGAAAGCGAGAAATCACCCCCCCCCAGGGGGGATGGCCATGCCACAATCCCTTCTCTTCCATTCTCCTCTCGGGACCTTAGACACGCACACACACGCGCCTGGCGTGAGTTTTAAGCCACCGGGTCTGGGATGCGAACCGTGGTGGACTACGTGGGAGTCCAGTGACATAGCCATTATGCTAACTGCTGATCCTAAAGATTTAGTTTTGTAGAATGCCAAGACTGTGAGCTGTATGAAGGCAGGGACCATAGTTTATTGATTTTGGAATTCCCTACAATCTATAAAATATCATATGATACATACACAAGTCTCAGTGCATGCATATTGAATGAATGAGTAAATAAATGTTCATGAAACTCAGTTGAATGCTTTGCTCATAGGATTTAAAGCCATAGTTTTCTGAATATAATCCAGATGTATACACTGATTATACATTAAATATCTCAAGGATAATTATGTATGGGATGTTCACAGAAAACATATGAAAAAACTGTGCATGGATTTCAACTTGTACTTTAATTTCTTTTTCCATCAAGTTAGCAAAATCTCCTTTGTATACCTCTTTAAAGTTTGGTTTTGTTTGAGTAACTAACCAAATTGAGCTGCATATGCCTTGGTTTTCTCTTGCTTTAAATGATGCATTTAACAGCCAAAATTGTTGTCATGGGGTTTAAATATAACAATATATTTACATGGGTTAGCACAGGGCCTTCACATAATGAGTCACTATATGTTAGCTACCATCATAGTCATCGTTGACATTATCATGGTTGTCCTCTTTTACTTGATCTTTACTTTGCTCCAGTCTTGGCATTGCCTAGAAAGACAAGGAAAAGCCACACATGTAGATATAAGATATAAGGACATGTATAACAGATCATAAATGCATAGAATTTTAAAGCAGGGCCTGTTCAGTTGTGTACAGAGAAATTCGATTAGTGGGATCATACCTAGGCTTTGGAGTACAAGTGTCTGTAGGCAGAGAATCTCAGAAATGATATGCGGAATGGTGGTCTGTCTGGGAACAGGTTGGACTCATACATCCAAGAACAGGACAAGAAGGGATAAAGAAAACTGGCTTAGATTGAAGAGAGGATGGCTTTGTTGGAGATTAGCAGACAATTGGATTGTATAGATATTTGTGGTGCTAAATGTTGGAGAATCGTGAAAACTAGGTAGGGTGTAAACTTGTGGCTTGATATTACACATGGGAATCCATTTTAGGTTCTTTATCAGGAAGTCATATATAAAAGTGAATAATTAGGGGCCAGCAGATGGTATAGTAGTCAAAGCACTGGACTCCCATATGGCCAATGCAGTTTAAGTCCCAGAAACAGTGACTTGAAAGTTCATGTGTATGGCCAAAATCCCATGAGGAGGATGGAAGGGAAGGGATTGCAGTGTGGCCATCCTCCTGGGGGTGATTTTTCCTTTTCTCTCTCTGTCTCTCTCCAGCAAGTATACATACCCTATGGCAAAAACCAACCAAACAAAAAAACAAAAAGTGAGTAATTAATGTTAGAAGTCAGGTATTCGATGGGAGGATTTGAGCAAGGGCTGAACATAATGCATCTTTTAGAGGAAGAATCGAAGGGCTTGGGTTACTCTTCTGCTTTCAAGGCCAGACGCTGAGAAGCACTCTGCTGTTAAGAAGCAAACCCGCTTTCATAATGCGACAAGAGGGAAGGGCAAGATGAACGCTTCTCTCTCCCACTGATTGGCTTGCTGGAATAATTTTAAGTGTTACTAATTGAGAATAACTCCACAGCATGAGAGCACTCTGTACATGGAGATCTATTTATAACTCTTTTTAACCTGCCAATTTAAAAACTTATAGTCAATAATCAAGCACACGTTAACTCCCCTGAAAAAGTTACGATGTACACTTAAGCGTACTCCAGTATTTAAATTTTCAACATGAAGTGTTCAAAAGGAGTTTGAACTCAATAAATATGGTTTCTACTTTCTTAACAGAGTTATAAAAAAAATCTTGAAGTTGTTATGAAAATTGTTAAAGTATTTTCCTGGTATCTCTTGGAAACACTTAGAAGCTTTGGCAGAAATCGTTGTCTTTGGTCTAATCACATATTTCCAAAGGCAGTTTACAAACATGTTATTTTGCTATTTACTAATTATATTTATTTGATACACCAATCACTTAATGGCCTCTGGCTGCATTTACAAATAGTATTGAAAAAGCTCCCGCTGTTACACTTATAATTTATTATAGACAACATAAAAACAAGATGCTCTCTCTCTGCATGCATAACACACACAGGGATGCTTAGAGAAAAATTCCATACAGATCTCGAATGATCAAATACAAAGGACATTCTTAGCTGAGGGCATTAGTTCCTCTAGACAGCAGGTGATTGTGATTCTACTCCATCTGTGGTTGAGGAGAAGGGAGAGACAAAGTAAGCCTGGGATGCTGGCCTTGGGTGGGTGCCCAAGGTAGAAGTCTATGTCAAGAGTGGTGCTGGCCACTCTTGAGTGCTTTTCAGTGATCTGAAAAAGCCAGGTAGAATGTGGTCTTGAAGGATTTTAGAGTCTGTGATGAGTAATACTTTTTCCAGAGATGATATGCAAAAAAAGACTGAGTCACGCAGTGACCAACAAAGTTGCATGGTTTCAGAAGAATACCAACAGCTTACTTTTTGGGGAGGAAATTTCCACCTGTCTCCTCCTGGTGGTCCTCCTTTCTAGCCTCTTCCAATTTAAACACTCTTTCTCTAAATATTTATTAGGCACTTTCCCCTATGTATGATAGGAGATGCCTTTGTGAAGCTTGTACTCTGATAATTAGACTAAAGCACTTCTCTCTTGCCTCCAAAACCTGAGAAGACTGTATTGTGGGCCATGATTTAAAAGTGGTTCGTACTCCCACTTACAACTACTTCCATGTTCATCTCACATAAAGCATTTATTTTTCTGTGTCTTCCCATCCCTTACCCATCCAAACCATTCAATTACTGATGTGCATCTGTTTCTTTCTCTATAGCTTGTAAGGTTGTCAACATCTCTGAGGACAGAGAAAATGTTTCTTGCATCCTGTATCATCAACTTACAAAATGGTTAATGTGCTGCTACTCACGTACTTAAGTGTTAAATATAATATGGAAGAAAAAATCATTAGCCTGGGTCAGTTTCATTGGTATGTCTCAAAAAGCAAGGCCATTAATCAATAAACCAAGGCTAGGGCTGTTAAATATTTTTTATTATTGCCAGAGGACATGTGTACTTATGGGAGATGGAAAGAGAGAGAAAGAATGCACCCTCCACAGTGGGGCCTGTTCATGCTACAATCCTTCTTCCTCTTCTCCATCTTACCAGGATTTGAGATATGTACACATATGTGTTATATGTGTGCTTTTTCTTTTTTTAAGAATTATTTTAACTTGGGAACCAGCAGTTAGCGTAATGGCTATGTCGCTGGACTCCCACGTAGTCGACCGCGGTTCGTGTCCCGGACCCGGTGGCTTAAAACTCACGCCTGGCGCTTGTGCGTGCGTGCCCAAGATCCCAAGAGGAGAATGGAGGAGAAGGGATTGCGGTGTGACCATCCCCCCTGGGGGGTGATTTCTCGTTTTCTGTCTCTATGTCTCTCTCTGTCTGTCTGGCGAGCGCACGCACCCTACAGTGAAAATCTCTCTCTCCAAAAAAAAAAAAAAAAAGAATTATGTTAACTTTATTTATTTTAATTTTACCACAGAGAGACATAATAAGGGAGAGAGATATATAAAGTGAGAAAGCAAGCCACCAGGTCCAGGACTTGAACCAAGGTTGGCCATGTGGGAGTCCAGCACCTCTAACCACCCTGACACCTCCTGGCCCCTGTGTTTTTCAAGACCTCTGTATTTTTCAAGTGTTTTTGAACCACTCTCTGCCATGTGGGACATGGCTCCCTATGCACAGGTGTATGAACTACTGTTCTATGGGGCCAGCTCTGAAACTACTATGTTTTTTGTGGTAGCTGCGGGTCAGAAGTCTGTTTAATAAGTGGGAGTGTTTGCAGAAGTGTACCTTAAGACAGAGAGGATCATTGTGGTGAGACATGGTGGTGGATAGTGATGCTCTCAAAGGAGAGCAGGATATTGGGAAAGGAGGAGGGCACGAGATGAGCTCTTTCCCTGCAGCATCACAATTCTGCTGAAAGCCCTGTACACCGAAAGGTTATGCCACTCCTCATATAATGGATGCAAATCAAGCAGAGCTAATGCAACAGTGATGCTCACAGTGTGTACTTCAAAATATTAGAATAAACTAAACACTAGTCATAGCTCGAGGTGCCTTGTCTTACGTGTTATCAAAACAATGTTTTAAAAGAACTTTACTACGTGCTCCAAATAAATAATGTGATTCATGTAAAAAGAGATGTTTGATTTTTCTAGCAGAATATGTGAATAATATATTAAGTAATTCTAATCATACTTTGAAGGAAAAAAAGATGATTTCCAGGTCTTCCTTTTGCCTTATATATCACTTATAGAGATCTTTTGTCATATAAATTTATTGACAACTTGACAGAGGAAACTAACTTTACTTTAAAAGATTAAGAAATATCCAAATGAAATATTCGAGTACATGGAAATTGATTATAACAATATTTAGATTACATAAAACATTCAAGACTTAAATTAGGGGAAAAAAAGAATCTTGTTATCTCTAAGTATCTAACAGTTTCACTTTTCCAGTGGAATTTGTACAGTTCTGCTGTTTCTTGGTGAAGGTCAGTTAGAGAAAAAAGCCTTGGGCCAGAGGATAGAAGAGGTGTATCTCTAACAGTCTATTTCTTCTATTTGGGCAGATCCCTTGTTTTTTGTATTTTTGTTTTTTCATATTCTCAACATTTTTCCCATTTCAATAGCTTTGTACATTGTGACCTTATCCAGGCTAAGAGTAGCTTACTTTTCCCTGGTTTCTCAGTAAAGTGTTTTTCAACAGAGAATCATGCCCAGTACTATCTACAAAAAAACTGGTTCACAGAATAGGTGCTTCATACTTTGGGCAGACAGGTTTGGAAATAGGAATATAGAGAAAATAGGAAAAACATGGACTCATAAAAGTCCCTATCAGTTCACATACTGTCCTAACATGCATTGTTTTACAGTTTTCCCTGTAAACTTTAAACTGAACTCAAGTTTGTATCTACCATATGGCTATGACTATAAAATTCAACTCAAGGCATTTGCACAGCTCAATTTGTATATTGTCTATAAAGTCTGTTTTTTTTTTTTTTTGAAGTAGTTCTTCATTGTTTTTCTACTGTTTTAGTGTATTCCTGGAATTTAAGAGGGAAACCCTCCAATGGATTTTGGCCACTCTCTAACAGGTGTTAAGTTCCTTCAAGTTAACCACTGATAGTTTTGATCCCTGGTAATATTTTTACCTGCTTTTCTGATTTCACATTACTTTCTCTACCCAAGACCTCTCCCTGTGTCCTGCAAAATAAATGTGCCTAGAATATTCATGTAGCTTAGGAACTGGCCATTTTCCATGTGAGAATTCACTTAATTCCTTCCCTCTTAGGATTTCTCTGATGAATAACGAGAGCAGAGTGTTCGGTATAGGTCATTGACAATGGCTGCTGGCTATCCCATCTCTCTAGAGAACTCTCTTGTGGTGATATGACACTGAAAATTCACTCTGGGATGGCCAGGTAACATTCTAAAATTTTCTTGACAAGTTACCTCTTGCTGAATAGGAAAACTATTCTAAACTTTAATGTACAACTGACTCTTTGGCAAGTTCAACCTGATTGCATTTCTTCCCAGGTACTTTCCAATATACATTTTATATCTTTTTTCTTATAAGCTACTTTCCAAAGCAAATTCTGCCTTTCCCTAAATGCCCATTCTGAGGTCTTTACTACACTTGGATATAAAGCTTATTCAAAACGTTCAAAATATTTATTGTGTGGTTGTGAATTCATACATTTTTGTTGTTTTTTCTTTAATGTCCTGTTCACTTATGTTTGATTCATTTGATCTGCTAAATTATAAACATGCGAACAGCAGGAAACATCTTGAGGTATCTTCCAATACACCCCCATTTACCCCAATATCCTCAATCTTCAAGCCTTCCTCACCCGGGGTGGGGGCGGGGGGCTTGATCAATATTGCTTAAATTGGTTAATGGATTCCTTGCTGAGGATAATCTCTTAAACTGACATTTTAAGCTATGCCAGTAATCACTAACTTAGATGCACTTGTAACTTAATGCCAGTTTCTTTGCAGTTCCTATAAACCATTTTTGTTCTAAAATAAATCCCATGAAGGATCACTTCTCTTTGCTTTGCTTGGGACATCTAAATTAGCCCTAGGCATTTCTATTTATTCCTGGTTCTGAGGACCTTACGGAATCAGATTTGACATGGAGTCCTCCACAGGGAGCTGGCAGCTGGCAGCACCAGGATGGATGATCAGTAAAAGAGTGCAGAGCAAGAGTGACCCTGGGGACAGATTCATCTATATCTATGCACAGATATATGTCAGACATATTCCTGAGAGCGCTGATGGACAGAACCGGAAAATCGTGGCACTGGGGAGGGTATTATAGGCCATTTAGTCCAAGCCTGACATTTAACCCAGGCAAAGACTGAGGCCCAGAAATAAGATGTATTTGCTAGGATCACAGAACCAACTAGTCGAAAAACCGGTATTAGAACCCAGGTATCCTGGTTTCTGAGACTGTACGGTGATTTGGGTATTTAAGAGTTTCAGCTCTTCCCGTGGAGTTTAGGGCTTAACGTGTAAGGAGACCTGAGAGTTAACAAGCAAAGTTGAAATGGCTGTAATAAATTAACAATGTATCGTGCCTGGGAGCTATGATTACAGGTGCTGTAAAAATGCAAAATGTAATGAGAATGATAACTTTACTGGGAAGCCTCTGAAAATGGGATGATATAATATCTGCCTAGGGCTAAATGAGAGGTGCCCCCTCAAATTAACCCATGTTCTGTGACTTAGTGGAATACATAGGAACGTGTGTCCATTATGCTCTGGTTTAGACTGTGATCCCCCAAATAGTCACTCAGGTGCCCCAAACATAAAGTATCTTCGTCAGTGCTAAATTATCCATGAGAGTGATTTTCTGTGTTGTCTACAACTCATCGTGTCATTTCATTTCAAAACAGTAGTTCTACCAATTTGCCAGTTGCTTTTCTATATCAATCGAAATACGACGCAATGAGAGTGAGGATTGATACAGTGTACATTTCCTGAAATTTTTTTTTTTATTTTTGCTTCCCTTTTCAGTATTATTGGGTCACAACATTTTTCCCTCCTGCATGTTTGAGTTATGAATAGCTATAGATTTGAAACCTCTTGATTCAAGGATTCCCCAGGGGCAAAGAACCCCTGAACAAATATTTAACAAATCATGTTTGAACAATTATATAAGAAAGAGATGGTCCCTGGCTCATTAGGAATAAGCTATGCTAAAGTTACTTTCTCATATTTGTAGATAGCATTACTAGACTGGCAGATGGAAGAGAAAACCATAAACCACAGACATTGTCTGTCTTTATTTCCATAAGATATCCAACAGCTTTTTGATTATATGAAAATGTTTGTGGTGAATAGGGAAAAATAGGACAGCATGATAAGAATCAGATGGATTCCTTTGATTAAACACCTGTATGTAAAGTGTTAGAGTCATGTCACTCTAAAAGGTAATTTGTAGTCCCCTTGGTATTTTTTATGTAATTATGTAAATACATAATCACACAAAGTAACAGCCTCTCACCCTTTCAAGATTTAACCTCTTTAGGTTTATCAGGAAAGGGGAACATGTTCTCAGAATATTAGTGCAATCAGAGTAAAACACCATTCCTGAACACTTTCTGATACTTCCCAACCACAGTCTCCTATATTTGTTCTACCTTCGTGTCCAAGAGCTTCAGCAGAGTGGAAAGTATGGAAGTAACTGCATTCACCTCTACTGTTCTATCCTTTTACTTAACATGATTGCAACTCATGATTGTTCAGGAGAGAAAAAGTCAATAAGGTCCATCTTTAATAAATACTTTTTCAGAGACATAGTTCAGGTCCTTGTTCTGCCATTTTCCAGTCTGGACCAATCTTAGTTCATATTTTATCATGACCTTACAGATATACACGGTATCTGAGAACCTTTGCATGGAATGTTCTATTGGGTCATTGGGAAATTCTGGAGCATTTTTGCATAGAAAAATGGAAAAATATGTCATGACTTTCTCAATGACCTAATAGATGTTAGGACAATGAGAAAAGATATGTTGGTAATGCCTGGTCAAGTGGGATCTCCAACCTGATGGTAGGAGAGAGAAAATGAAAAATAGTCAAATAAGGGACGAGCAGGTTGTAAGGTGGTTAAGGCGCTGGACACTCCCATATGGCTAACCATGGTTCAAGTCCCAGACCTGGTGGCTTGCTTTCTCTCTCTCTCTCTCTCCTTCTCTCTCTCCCTCTCCCCCCATGTGTGTCTCTGAGTAAATAAATAAAATGAAATAAAAATAATTCTTTAAAAAATAGTCAAATAAAAAGATGCTTTTAGAAAGAGACAGTACTATGAAGAGTAAATATTGTACTTTTTCATTCTTCACATTTCGAGATCTATATCATCACATATCCACAGTTTGGCTCCTTGTAGGAAGTGCTACCTCCACTCACAGGAATCTGCCTCTCTTTTTATTTTCCCTATAGACAATCTAGGACACAGCATCCCCTAACAGTGCATTTCTTAATACCTGATTTATTCAGTCAGGAAGAATCTCCTGGGAGACGTTAGCTATCCTCCTCTCCCAGCTTTGGTTGTGTCAAGGTGTCCTTGCCAATGTGTGGTGCACTATATCTATTCATTGTGGTGTTATTTGCTGGGTAATTGCTGAATCTAAGTAGCTACTCAGCCTCCAGAACAATTCTCAGAGACAGACAGCACAGTCAAACAATATGTAGAGAAAGAGAAGCTTAGTCTTTGCAGAATCCCCTGCCCCCAGCAAGAAAACCACTTAAAACTTCATGGAATTCATGGGTTTGCAGGCATTTCCTCTTTACGCTAAAAGCTTTAGGGATATAAAAGATGGAACACCTGCTCCAATGGGCCATCTCTTAGTCCTACAAATATTGAGCAAAAACTTTGCAATTAATATTTTCTCCCTCAAATTGGAGCCATGGCAATTTTGTAACCAGGATATTCTCCTTTAATCTTTATATGAAGGAAATCAGTTTCAGGGTCTGTTCTTCTCTTCATGTAACACTTTCCCTTTTTGAGAGAAGCATGGGTGATTATACTTCAGTATAGAAAACATACTTATGGGAACCAGCAGTTAGCATAATGGCTATGTCGCTGGACTCCCACATAGTCGACCGCAGTTCGCGTCCCGGACCCGGTGGCTTAAAACACGCCAGGCGGGTGTGCGTCCATGCCCAAGATCCCGAGAGGAGAATGGAGGAGAAGGGATTGCAGCATGGCCATCCCCCCTGGGGGGTGATTTCTCGCTTTCTGTCTCTCTCTCTCTCTCTCTCTCTGTCTGGTGAGCACACGCACCCTATAGCGAAAACCTCTCAAAAAAACAAACAAACAAAAAAAAAACAGAAAACATACTTACCAGTTTTGTGCATGACACATACTATGAAGGATGGCAAATAAATTTTAAAACACATCCTTATATGAGCTATTTTAGAAATGTTGAACAGGCCAGGCCAAGAAGAGATGACAGAATCAAATTTTTTTCTTAATAGGACGGAATGATATGTTTCAACCACAGATAAGAAATGTGACAGGGACAGATAGAGAGTACTGAATTCTAAACCTTATCTGTGCTAGTTCTGGGTTAGGGACTGGGCACTGTTCAACAAAGATGGATGAAAAATGACCCCGAGGGCATCAGTACACCATGAACTCACCCTACATCTGCAATGTGGCATATCAAAAAAGGGCAGGTACCCAGAACAGGGGAGGATATATTTCCTTTGACATTGCACTGGTAAGCTTAAATCTGGAATACCATGTCTAATTTGGGGACTCACTCACTGACAGGGATGATTACAAACTAGAGAGCAACCAAAGTAGATTGTCTCATTGGAGGGGCAGCTAAAAACAGTGTACTATGATGAAGCATTTCTGGGACTGAGGAATTTAGCACAGAAAGAGATGGCTTATAGTAGACATAAGTGTTCTGAAATATTTACAGGACAAGTGTATGGAAGAATGAGTTGATAGAAACTGTGTCTCACAAGAAACTGAAGACTGACAGGCAGGAATTCTTAACTAGAACAGTCTAACAGTGGAACAAGCTACCTAACACAGATCTGTAAGTGCCTTGTCACAGGAAAAACATCAAGTAGGGCCTTGGACAGATCTGTAGGTAACACATGGACCACTAGTAGTTTGTGATTTTATTTTAGTTACTTTTATGATATTTTGAGATAACTCTTTGTTAGTCTTCCTTTGTAACCCACAATATGGAAAAATCCAAAGTGCAAAGTTTTCAGCTTTGAGACCCTCATCTTTCTACCTCTTGTTGGTGCATAATGTTTGCATTAGCCTCTGAAGGGCCATCTTCTCTGAAAGAGCATGTTTTGGGCTGTCAGGAAAGTCATGATGCATTTTTTCATAGAAAAACAGAAAAATACATCATGACCTAATAGTTGGTCCTCTATTGACCTGGAAGGCTCAACAATTATTCAGTAGTGATTTGAGTACTCAGGAAAATCTGGCTCACTGTTTTAAAGTGAGCCTTGCTGGAAATTCACAAATGTATTACCTTAAAATGAAGCTTGTACTAGAAGAAATATTTGAAAATTACAAAAATATATTCCTTTCAAAACTGGTATTCTAGAGAAAATCGGATGGGTCTTTGTTAACTTATAAAAAGGAAAAATGCACTCCTGACCTGGTGAATATATAATAGACAGGTATGAGAAAGTCTGGGTGAAATGCTGCCTGAGTCTCGTTGGCATTGTTGCATTGTTTATGTAGCCTGTGTCAGCCATGAGAAACTTGTGGTGGTTTCTGTACAGCACTAAAATTTGTTTGCCTTTCAAGTTCATTTTTTGCTCAAATGTCTGCTTCTTTGAATTGAGTTTAATAACTTAGCTCATTGTGCTTATTTTCTCCAATGTGAGAATGGAACAATTATTTCAATTTCTCTCATCAAACCATTGTGAGGAGTCTCTTTAGCTGAACATAGTCAAAAGAAATTAAATGACATCCTTCAACAAATGACAGTGGCATATTTACTATTCTTCACTCCCTTCATAGCCGAAACTACACTTTGGAAAGTATAGGATATATTTTAAAGCTTCTCTGAAATTTTTCACAGATCCATTTTAATAATGATGGGCAGCAGTAGAGTGATGTAACTCCATGCTCTACTTCTGCTGGAGATCAGACTATCACTTAACAGTGGTTACGTGTAGTTTGTGCTAAACGTTCATTTTGCTCAGAAACTTCAGAAGATCAGGTCAGATCTCCCCAAGAAGGTAATGTTCCCTATTTTTCTTTCATGTGACTCTTTGAAATATTAACCAGTTAATATTAAATATTAACTAACAGGCAAAATGAGTTTATTGCTTGTGTTCTTATGACTGTTATGAAGATAGATGAGTTCACTAGTTCCATAAGAAATATAAGAACAGAGGTTCCAGTTAGGAAAATCCAACATTTATGTTGAGAACCAACTGATTCAGTCTACACATTTACAAACAGAGAGAACATCAGCTAAGACTCAGGATGTAGGAAAAACCCACAAGGGACCTGCAGATGGTGTGATGGTTATGTTGCTGGACTCCCACGTAGTCAACCACGGTTTGAGTCCCAGACCCAGCAGCTTAAAACTCATGCCAGGTGCGTGTGCATGCATGTCCAAAATCCTGAGAGGAGAATAGAGGAGAAGACTGCAGCATGGTCATCTCCCCTGGGGAGTAATTTCTCGTGTTCTGTTTCTCTTTTTCTGTCTCTCTGGCACATGCACCCTACAGCAAAAATATCTTTATTAAAAAAAAAAAGAAAGAAAAGAAAAAGCCCACAATAACCTGCTGAGCTCTACACTCTGCAAAGAAAGGACGTGTTTGTCATTTATCTTTAGCATTGTGACTGTCACTATGACTGGCACATAGTAGGTATTCAAGAAGTAGCTGTTAAAATTTCTGTAAATAGGAAGTTGCAGGGTGAATTGGAAATGGAATGGCCTTACTACATGACCTTCAGTTTTGTCTTCAAGTTATTGAATAACAATGTTGATTCAAATTTTCTATTTGTAACTTTGCCTACCAATCTTTTCTTTAAAAAAAGGTTTTACCATATAGTATGTATGTTTGCTGGAGAGAAACAGACAGTAAGAGAGAAATTAAGAAATACAACCCCCCCCGGGTGGAAATGGCAATCACTTCTGCATTCTCCTTCTGAGATATTGGGCACACATGCATATCTGCCCTGTGTGATTTTCAAGCTGCTAGGCCCTGGATTTGAATCTTGGTTCGACATGTGGGAGTTTAGCACCTCAGACACTATGTCACCTACTGGCTCCATTTGCCTAATAATCTTAAAATGCTTTTAGTGTGTAGATCACCATCTGAGGTGTACATTAGCTTCACCTGGGACTTCAAAAAAAAAATTCTCAATGCCCCAGGTTGCCTCCCAAACCAACTGAAGCAGAACCTCTGGGAATGAAACTCAGGTCTCAATATTTCTTAGGGCCCCCCCACGACTTCTAGTGTGCAGCTAAGTTTGAGAACCATTACAGGTATGTGCTGTGTGTGTTTGCATGTGTGTGTGTTTGTGTGTGTGAGAGAGAAAAAATTTAAGTTCCATGTTGTGTTAACTGATACCATTTCTCTCCTGTGATAGGGCAGGAATTGAGGATCTGGAGGGAACTTGCACCAGACTACAGAAAATACATAAATATGTATGGAGAAAGAGTTGCTGCTATAAATCATTTCACTATTAATTATGCCATGGCCTGTTTTTATGTTCACTCTTCTTTATAAATGAGATGAAATAGCTTTACAATGTGCCTAACATCGTTTTAAAATGCCACATAAATTCACTCCTGTTTTTATGGGGTTGAAAAATTTTAACACAAAAATAATTTGCCTAGCTTGAAGAATTTGCATAAAACCATCGTAGGGGTGTGTTAAAAATTACTCTTCTTCCCTTTAATGTAAAAGAGCAAGACAGGAGAGAGGATAGATTTCATTCTTATGGTGCCCCAGGTGAATCTCACATTTGCATATTAAAGATTCAATTTAAAATAAACTCCCTAGTCACAATGGGCATTTACCCTGGAATATATATTTCAGCATGGGCCTGGGGCCCTGTAAGAAAAACACTTTGGGGAAAAGCGTGGTCCACAGTTGTCTAAGCCACGCATTCCTTTAGGAATGAGAGTAGAAGGTGACTATGATCTGGGTGACCCACCCCTGTTGCCAGAGAGAAAACAGTAAATTACTGAAGAAAAAAGGAGTCGTAGTCTGTTTTAGTTCTCAAAGTCTTGGGGTATTGCTATGCCCCACTCTCTCATGGAAATTAGTTGAAAGCCTGCTGTTAGTGACAGGTGCCGTAAAAGTGAGGAGATACTAAGAACAGCTCCTCAAATAGAGGACAGTTGATATTATCTAGAAGAAGTTAGCCCTGGAGGTAAAAATGGATACCTGGTGACTTAAAACTCATGCCGGGCATGTGTGTGCGCGTGCCCAAGATCCCGAGAGGAGAACAGAGGAGAAGGGATTGTGGCATGGCCATCTCCCCTGGGGGATGATTTGTCACTTTCTGTCTCTCTGTTTATCTCTGTCTGTCTAGTGAGTGCACACGCCCGATAGCAAAAACCTCTCCAAAAAAAAAAAAAATTGAAAAAAGAAAACTGGATCGTGCAGGGCATGTGTGAGGGAAGGTTAAGTCCACATGCAAGTTTGGCTCAGGTAGCTGTGACATCAGGACGTCACCTTCATACCAAATTTATCTGTTAGCAAATCCATCAATGATTCCAGCATTTTCCCCTCCTTTTTATATTTGCCAATGACTCAATGTCTAGTAAGTAAGTAAATGAATTAATTGAACTAAAGGCCTACAATGAGAAAAAGAACAAGAGAGAAAGAGAATTCAATTTAGATATTTCCGTAGAGCCTTTTAATTAATTCTGCTCTCTATGCAATCTCACTGCTTTATCTGCCACCTTGATTGTTTGGCCTTCCTGTTTGTAGTGTAAGTCATTTGGGGTTTGGCCATTATGTCTATGAGTAATGTGTTTACCTGCTACAGTGGGGAAGGTTCCAGTTTTAGGTCTTAGTATTGCTTGGTCTGTAGTTTGTTCTCGGCTTAAAAGACTTACAGTACCATGGGGTGTTTTAAGGCCTGAGAATCCTTTTTCTATCCTAGAGATTTGCTTGAAAGATGAAGCTGTCACAGAACCACCCAAGTAAGTCATGACAATTCTCTT
>NW_006159515.1:8257107-8259061 GCF_000334495.1 Tupaia belangeri chinensis | reverse complement strand
CTGTGCAGCTTTATTTAGGAGAAATACTGGAAAGTGCAACAGTTGCAAAAGTGTAATGTTTACAGAAGGACAAATCTAATCTTTTTACATTTTGTTCAGTGATTTTGTTTTGCTTGACATGTTGCTTCTCCTGCCCTCACTCCCAACACTAGCCAACCTAATTTTTAACTCAAACTGCTTTTCTTGTTCTTTTTAATTCTAACTTGGGTTCACATAGAAGAGCTCACTCTTTCTTATCACAATGACTGCACTCAGGGCTTTCAGGTTCCTGCCCCTCCCTTACGATACACATTGCATCCTGCCGCATCATAAAAAAATCACTCTAGCTGTATCTTTACCAAGACTCAAAGACATCCAGTAATGCTGACACCTGCAGGAATCAATCCTGTATCTCCAATTTAACGTTTCCATCTTCTTCCCCATAATGAAAACTCAGTTCACCTAATTGTCATCCAAGAACGTCTTATACTTTCTTAGATCTGCATATTTTCTCATATTATTCCCCTTTTATAACTTTCTGTATTAGTGTTTGCCAAAGAAACAGAACTAGTAAAGTCTGTGTGTGTGTGTGTGTGTGTGTGTGTGTGTCTATCTAGCCAATAAGAACTTGGCTCATGTCCAGATCCTCAGAGCTAGTGTCCAGTTTGAGTCTAAAGACCACTAGGCTTCTGTAGAACCAAGAGTAGTTAATGTCCCAGTTTGAAGACCTTCTGGAGACTTTGCCTGATGTTAGACAGGAGAATTCTTCCATATTTGGAGGTTGAATAAATCTTTTGTGCTACTCAGACCTTCAACTGATTGGATGAGGCCCACCCACATGAGGGAGGGCACTGTGCTTTACTCAGTCTACTGATTTAAATGTTAATTTCATTTTTAAACGCTCTCACTGAAACATTCGGAATGATGTTTGAGCAAATATCTGGGCACTCCATGGACCAGTTGCATTCTCACCTAAAATTAACCCTCAGGCTCTGCCTTACAAACACTTGAAGATATGATTATTTCTCTAGATAACACATTACTTCAACCTATACTTGTAAGATCTTCCATTATTCCTCATAGAGCTGACTTAGAGATAGATTAGCACCCTGGCTGTCCTTTTACGAGACTCACTGAAAACATCATCTCTTATTCCCATAGCCTTATCCCAGAGAAGGAGGGGTATGTTTTCCTCTGCTAGTTTTTCAAGGGTAACTTTAGCACTCCTGTCTTTTTGTTTTTATTCACGTGAGGCACTCAGTAGAAATAATTCCTGGATGTGCACCCAAAATGAAGAACTCCACAACCCCTAAGAACTACTGTTTATGTGTTGGTTGAATGCTTGTGTTAATTTATTTGTGTTTTTCAGTACACAGTTGAGATAGTTTATCAGACTGGGGGAAATGGTGACATGAGGTTTGGAGTTTTCAAAGCTGGCTTTATCAAGTACAGAAGATTAGAATATTAAATCCTCATTATGTCAAGGAACAGCTGTGGCTCTGATTTGATTCCAGGCTTACGGAGAAATTGTTAAACTGCTTTTTGGAAGTAATCAAAAATACTAATATTTAAAAAGAAAACTTTTAATTAAACTTTGTAAGTTATGGAGTCAAAGTTTTCTCATTTGATTAAATAATTATTAAAAAATCAATTTTTGTCCAGTAATATATATTTTTTTACTTAGATTGCTTTCGGAAGCATTGTTTTTACCTAGGTAGCAGTTTATGCGAAAGCCTGAGAAAAACCTTGACTGTGTGGTTCCTCGCACATTTCAGATGTTCTCACCTGCTGCACTAAAACGTGTGTGTGTTGGGCCACTCAGTGTCCTCCTCTCGTGCTTCCTTGCCTGGTCACGAGGTCTTACGTCTGTGTGGAATACCCTCTCCTGTCTGCCATTTTGGAGACATGGCTTACCCTTGTCACTTCAGCCCAGAGCGGTCTGCTTGGAGAGTTCTTTTCTGACTCCCATGAGGAG
>NW_006159515.1:8228741-8257076 GCF_000334495.1 Tupaia belangeri chinensis | reverse complement strand
GGCATTCCTTACATGCAACGAGATGCCATGCAGATTTTTTAATTATCTCACTCATCATATTGTGTGTTGTTTTCCGTTTCCACCTTTGCTCTCCTATTACATCAATGCCTTTTAAAGCATCATAGAATAATACATTATCATGTATGTATCACGGTGCTTCTAATATTAGAGATTCGATGGTGGGCAGCATGCTCCCAGCCTTACGGCACTTCAAGCCGAATATGGACCCATGTCAGGTCATCTTTGTAAGTAAATACCAATGCTTATTAAATCAACAAAGAAAACCTAGTTTCCCTCTCCCCCCAACTCTTTATTGGTAGGGACACTATCTTGGCAGGTTTTTTTTTTTAATCTCAATCTTAATAATTATGTGTTGAGTGAATAAAGAAATGATTAATTTAAGTAATTTCATTGTTGTCTTTCAATTTTGTATGAGCACATAACTTTTCAGAAAAACCTCATTTAAATGTTTTTGTTAATTTATTTTCATAAATGCTGTTTTGAAGCTGATAATTTTAGGGGTAATGAAAATTCAAAAGTCAGGTCATCTCCCAGGGAGAGTAAGCAGGAATCATATGACACTTTTACTAGCATGAGATATTTAGACAATTCTAATCACAGTTTCAGTAATGATAGAATTATTAATATCAACTGTCAGTTAGATTTAGACTTCAAAGGCAGGCTTTAACCTTTAACTCTGTCCAAATCTGACATGTAAACAACCTAAATTAACCATCTTTGAGATCAAAAACTAATATCTTACAAGGATTAACTTAAAGTATGCTAATTCTCTGAAGCTTCCTGAAAACCAAATTCAGATTCAAGACAATTAAATGTTAATAAGTTTCTAGTGATCAGAGAGATGAATACAAGGAAGATTAATATTTTTTCTTATGCTTTAGAGACAGGTTTTCAAGGTGATCAAGTCAAATGTTAGCTTTGAAAGTGACACCTTAAATTATGGTGCTTGGATGTCCTTATATATTTAGTGAACAAGCAGAGATTTTGTTGTTGTTCTTATTGCTGTTGCTGACTTGTTCCTTTTGGTTTCTTATTTTCCCAAGCATCTAGATAGGTGTTAGGGTTGGCAAGTTTCTCAAGGGAGCTTGCTAAATATATGTATGTGTGTGTGTATGTGTATATATGTGTGTATGTGTATATAAAATATATAAAATATATTTATCCACTCACGCTTTCTATTGAGAAACCACCATATTTGGGGCGATGTTATTATGCACAACACTGGGATTACGGATAAGGAAAGTAAGGATCTTGTCCTGCAGAACTTACCGCTAAGGGGAATAGTAAACACAAACACTCAGGAAAATAAACACAAAATAATTACAATCTAAAGACAGTATAATGTGTACATACTCAAGAGAGCATTGTGTTTCATAATTCACCATGTGACGAAACTTCAAGAAGGGATTTAGCCAGTCTTGAGTTGGGGATTTAACTATAAATGTTTACTGAGGATACACACTGCCCAGAGCATCAGAACCACCCCTCCACCTACTGCTTAGCTAACAGGGCCACCCCCAGAGCATACTTTCTGACTTGAGGAAATAAAGCTAATGTAGGAAATATTTAACTTCAGCTCTCTGCCAGCTCTGTAGTGACCTTGTATGTTCAGCCTATAATTTTAAGACTTCATAAATATAAAAAAATACTTACTTTTTATCTTCAGTTTGGCTTTAATTTCTCTTCTCTGTAAGAACTGTAAACCTGCCAACTTTTAAGTTAGTTGATCTATTTATTCTGTGCTATAAGCATACAGAGTAAGTCAGTTTTTATTTTTTTTTTAAGATAGAGCAATCTTAACTGATATCCTAGGAAAAAAGTTTACTGCATGCATTAAAAATGAAATTTGGTTTATTACAGTAGTTTTGGAGCAATTCAAAGTGCATGTATTTATTGCTTAGATGCATGCTATATACCTATTACAGAAGTACAGAGGATTACGATGCTATTTTCAATGTCTTTTCTCTTAAAACCATTTCACTTTTTGGCCAGCCCCACAGCCTAATGGTTAGGGAAACCACATTCATCATGGATGACCATGGTACACACTCTAGCTCTGGTGGCTTGAAAAACATGCTGGCACGTGTGCGCGCATATGCGCGCGTGCGCGCGCGTGTGTGTGTGTGTGTGTGTGTGTGTGTGCATGTGAATGCCCCAGATCTCAACAGGATGGAGAAATGGAGGAGAAGGGATTGTAGCATGGATACACCCCACTGTGGGCTTGCTTGCTCCTTCTCTCTGCCTCTCTCTCTCTGGTGAGTGCAATTTAAAAAAGAAGTTTCTGGCAATTTGAAAAAGAAGTTTCACTTTTCTGAAACTTTTCTGTCCTTTTCTGATCATGTCCCCCATATGGGCTCACAATGAGGATAAGTTTCACTGTCTTGGGTCAAGATTTATAAAATCAATACAGGTGTAGCTAAGGAAAGTGCTGACTTGGCATCTCTGTAGGTAGAATAATACTAGTGCTTGGTATTTTGGGGTTCTTTACAGCTGACCTCTTTCCAATAGTCACATCTGTGGTCAGAGCCAGGTCAATAGAATGGGAAAGGGTCCATGGACCTAATTCAGTTCTTCCCATCTAGGGGTCTATGGGCAATATGGACTGCCTACTCTTGGGAGCAAGTCTAGGTGGACTGCCAAAGCTAGATATCCTGGCCAACGAGTGAACATCTCAGTAAGGAATTCTAGGGGCATCTGGACACACGACTGTAACTTGGTAGTGATTTTGGTAGGCAGAAATTTGTCATCAAAGGGTACTAGAGCAGGGAGAGGGCATTTGGCTGAAGTTCAAGAATAAGATTATATGCTGGTGGAGATATGAGGATAGTACTCAGAAACAAACTAAAATCTAAAGCTAAGGGAACTGGGGAACAGGGGAGATTGGCAAGGCAGAGCCTTAGCATAAAGGAAATGACTCCAGCTGCCAGAACTAGAATGTTAGGTAGGAGGAGAGACAAGTCTAGTTATAATGGCTGAATAAAGATTTGGAGCAAGACTGGTAGCAAATGCTATTGAGATCTAGCAGGGTTTGAGTTGTCCAGCTGCAGGAAAAGGAGTGAGGTAGGGGCTAGGAAAGGAAAGCCCAACATTAGGGCTCAGTATTTCCTCCTTGGGTTATGGGATGGACCTTGGGGTCACCAGAGATGGTGCACCCCACAAAACTTGAAGTGCCTTTGAAGGGATCCAAGTCATAATTCCTCACATGCACAGATTATCCTTATCCCTCTCAGTTCTACACTTTGATTTGTTTGTTCCTGGTTTCCCTTTTCTTCCAGGGGACTCAAATGCCCATTATTTAATGTTAGACATACCCTTACTGAGCACCAACTATGTGCACTGTCTCATTCCAATCATCAATAAGGCATAGTCCCTGCCTCCAACATGCTGACAATATGGCACTGATGCATGGCAAAGAACAATGGCCACAAGGTGAGGTGCTATGCTGTGGATGTGATATGAGTGATGTAGACTGTCCCCACAGTTTAGGGGAAGAAAGAAGGCCTTGGAGTGTTCATGGAAGTCTTCTCAGAGGAAATGTGATTTGAACTGAACCTTGGAGGAGAATAGACTGTCAGTAGTATAGGTGAAGGGAATCAACTTGATAAAAGGCTGAAATATGGATGGAAAGCATTCTCTCTACATGTTGGCATTGAGGAGAACAAGGAGACAAAATGTGGGAATATAAAGGTAGCCTTGCACAGAAATGCCCACATTTGGTGGAGTCTTATGTGTCAGGTTAATTTCACCAAGTTACTTTGAAGTTTCGTGAATTAGTTCCAGAACCTTCTTGAATATTTTAAAAATTAATGCAGTGACCGAGGGACTTAGTTTTATCCAGACTGAATTAAATGGGACCTCAGAGAAGAAAGCCATGTCAGAAAGCAGATACAATTGTGACACCATCATGGCGTACCATGATGGTAGGAATTTTATGAGGGAGAGAAGTAAATCAAAGTTGGCTGAAATTCTGAACTGATTGACTCACAGAATATTGGTACAATAAATAGCATTAGGAATAGTACAATGGGGAGTCTGTGTGTACATACGTATGTGTGTGTGTGTGTGTGTGTGTGTGTGTGTGTGTTAGCATGCATTTGACTAGGCTGGGTAATGAATGCAAAAGACTGAAATACAAATAGGAGGTTGATTAGGCAGTTAGCTGAAAATAGATGAACATGTTCAGGTAGTTAGAATGTGGTGCCAGAGCTCAGGGGATATGTTAGTGTCTGAGACAGAAGAGAGGTCAGAACCTTGGATATCATACTCATTTAAGGGACAGAAAGAAAACGAGCAGCAGGAGAAAGAAATGGAGACACGACCATTTAGAATACATAAGAACCAGGAATGTGAGTTACTAAGCCAAGAGGTGTGAGTTTTATGGATAAGATATCGTCCCTTGTTCTACCATAATTACAATATATATATATATATGTGTGTGTGTGTGTGTGTGTGTGTGTGTGTGTGTATGATCATTGGAAACGTCATGATGCATTTTTGCATAGAAAATCATAGAATATGAAAAACAGTAAAAACAATAAAAGCCAACAATTAAAATGATTGAGTATCATAACTAAACAAGTAAATATACTCATTATACTCATTAATATCCTTTTTCAGAATATAAATAGCTAAAAAGAAATAAATAAAAGGTAGAAGAAATCTTCTGTATCCACTATAACAAAGCTAGTGTTCACTGCACAAATGATTTTTTATGTGGTTCTCTGGTGAAGAGCATGGCACAGTCTCCTTGTATGTGGACTCTGGATCGAGGTTCTGACTTCAGAAAAGCCCATTCTCACCAGCCTCTGGGCATAGGACCTACACCTCCATTGTCAGTAACCAGAAACCTCCTCTTGGCACCTGGCCCAGATTCATAGTGTCAACCTCCCTTAGGTATTTCCCATTCTGAGCTAGGAAAAGGCACTGTGGGATTTAATATTTTGTGATGGTTGAAAGTTTTACAGTTGGCTGGGTAAAGTGGGATTGCCAATAAACAAACAGTATGAGACACAAGAATACGGAGTCCTGTCTAATCTCGGTTAGACAGGAAGAATAAGTTCAAGACATCTAGAATGCAGCATGATGACTGTTATGGTTGAGATAATGACTTGTCTTCCAAGGGTTCAGGATTTGGAAATTGGTCTTAGTAGGTAGTGACTGGATGTCCGTCAGAAGTTCATGTTTTAGGACATAACAGTGTGTTGTATTGAAAAGGCATTAAGTGAAAACTTTGGCCCATTTTCTGTCTCTAGGTGGGTGCCTTTGGGTGTGATAAAGTCATTGGGGTAGGATTCCCATGGTTGAGTTCCAGTATGTTTATAAAGAGAGAAAAATGAAGCAAACAGATCCACATCGATATAGACTGCCCTGCTCTAAGTTTAGTCTTTTGCTGTTTTGTGATGCCTTTGGACTTTCCAGCCATCAGAAATGTGAGTCAATAAGCATCTATTTCTTTATAAATCACCCAGTCTCGAGTATTTCTGTTAGCAGTGCACTAATGGACTAAGACAACAACCGAAGTTAAGAACAATATGTCCTTGAAAATTGCTACAGGTAGATTTTGTGTTCTTACCATGTAATGTATATGAGGTAATACACTTGTTAATGAGCTCAACTTAGCCATTCCATAGTGTCTACATATTTCAAAATACATGTTGGACACCACAAATATGTGCAGGTTTTATTTCTCAACTTAAAAAGTAAACAATATTAGACTTAATTCTCCAGGACCAGTAGTCAGATGAGTTGCACAGTAAGGGAATAGTTAATAAAGACTTTCTAGGAAACATCTGCCTTAAGCTTCCATTAAATTTAATAATGTTAAAGAAAATTTTGAGATAATATACAGATGTATAATGATAATAAAACTGCAGCTTTAAAGCAGAGCTCACTGGACCTAACCAGGAAACTGACAACTACAGTGTATTCGAGTTAACCTGAGTTGTTCTACCACATGCTTGTGGTGTTAATAAACATAGACTAGGGTTAATATGAATTGCTTGAGTACAAATGTAAATACGTCTATATGTAGACTCTCATGTTAAGTTCTGCCTAAAGCTCTATGAACAATTTGTTATTAAAAACAAGTATGATCTGCAATTTGTAGCTATGTCAGAAAACACAACAAAGTGAATTAATAACGTCACTTTAGGCAGATGGTTCTTTAAAAAGAAAAAGTCCTGAATGGAATACAGTACATGAACTGGAGTGAGATATGGAAGACAATGCATTCTTGTCTGAAAAGCATCACACATGTCAGTGACAATAAATGCTAGACAGATATAATACATTCTGGATTTTTTTTAAGTGGGAAAATTCTTCAAACCATTTATTTCCCAAAAATCTCAACTCCCTTAAGTTAGCATCATAGATCATTATATTTTGATCTCCTGTGCATATAAATTAAGGAGAAATTGAAATTTTCAAGAAAGGTCTGAAGGTCAAGTTGCCCCAGAAGACAGTCCCCTGCACCTAGACCATTCTTATTACAATAGAAATGCATTTTTGATCAACCCACTATTGACCATATGTCCTTCCTAAGGCTATTCTTAAATTTGGAGAGAGTCACAGCTGAGCCTTCCCTGGTATTAGGATAGGAGGGACCTAGTTGTTCATAAAATAATAGAATAGCCTTAGGTTTTCATTCCCTTATGTTTATAACACCTTTTTAAAAATACACACTGAACTTGAAGGAAAAAGATTTCAGTTTTAGTGCTAGTTTTTTGTTGTTGTTGTTGTTAACTAACTAGGTATATAATTAGGTTATTTAAATTATGACTTCATTTCCTTAACATTAAGACAAAATTTCTTCAACATATTCAATAAACACAAAAATTAAAAGTTATCTGTTGATGATAATGTATTGGTAATGTCTTTGACTTGACTAATATATACTGTATTCATGCTGGGAAAAGCCATGTTGTTGTACATGGTAAAGATGTACAGTGGTTAAATGTGAATTTTAAAAAATAATTTTAAAAAAGAAATCATGAAGTTTCTTTCTCATATAGGTGGTATTTTATTTAGGCTTTATACCCAGTCTTAGGTATCCAATCCTGAAAGTTGATTTCAAAATGCACATCTTTGAATTTCTATAATCACTCTTGAATTTGGTAAGAACTCATTATGACTAAATGTTTCAGTGGGGTTACCTCTAACCATAGGAAAATAAAACAAAGCAAAAAAGTTCTACCTGGGTGTACTTTTGGGCTGATTGAAAAAGCTATTTGTTTAGAAAAGTTCAAAGGTGACTGCATTCTAATCCTGGTCAATGAGGCTTGATTGGACAACACAGTGAGACAGTTTTCATCCTGACTCTGATACCAGCTCTTGATTGTGCGTGCTCCAAACCATCCACTTTGATGAGAATTGCGAACAATAGTAACTACAGCATAGGCATGGGTGAGTCATTACTTATAAAAATGACAGAAAAGCAGTTTTCCAATGCTAAAAGTGACATTAATGATATATAATAATGGCTCAGGATATTTTGGTTGCACGCATTTTTGTCTGCAGCAGCAACTACCTCAAATTGCCATTGTTGGGTATGCTGAAAAGAAATGGTCCTATATCTGATGTCACACCCAATATTTTGAACTGCTTAATCCAGGTGATTTATAGGTCATCTTTAAAGCTGAGATAGATTCACCAATAGTGAGGTTCTCAAAACAATAGGTCCAGACGTTCGTAAGTAATATTTACTCCTGAAGTCCAGATTCAACAAATGTTTATAGAGGACCGGATATATATATATATTTTTTTTTTTTGAGAGGTTTTCGCTATAGGGCACGTGCGCTCGCCAGACAGACAGAGAGACATAGAGACAGAAAGTGAGAAATCACCCCCCAGGGGGGATGTTCATGCTGCAATCCCTTCTCCTCCATTCTCCTCTTGGGATCTTGGGCACGCACGCACACGCGCCTGGTGTGAGTTTTAAGCCACCGGGTCCGGGACACTAACCGCGAAGAGAACCGGATATTTTCACAGTTATAATCTTTTTGTATCTTTGCAAGTGCCCTGTGGGGTGGAGCCTGTAGCATCAATTTTCATAGACAAAGATGCACTCAAGGAGGTTAAAGGCTTTATCCAAGGTCACACAACTAGCAATGGTACAATCAGTTTGGGACTGTTTCCAACTAGACCCAATAATGAAGAACTCCACCTAGTTGGTTAAGAACAAGTGGAAAATATGCCTAGGCAGTTACTGATTGATAATCTCAAGTGGTGGTGCTTAGGAGGAAGGAGAGCAAAGATGAGTCTAAGAAAACCCCAAAGGATGTAGGACCAAGAAAAAACCCCAGGATGTCAGACCTGGCAAATTCAAACTGCCCTGAGCATTTGATGGAAGGACAGTCCTCACATACTCAAGCTTTAGACTGGATTGCTGGGAAATTTTTGTGTCTTTTAGCCACATCTGTTTACCCTAAGTGATCCTACTAGTCTTTGCATGTGAATGAAGAATAACAATGTCTATGTCATGGTCTCGTTATATCAAGCTTTTAGTGCCCTACTACACTGAGTCAAATATGTCTGAGTGGTGGTAGTACACTTGGTTGTTTTTGCCTTCAAGACAGAAGTCTTCTAGGTTGCTATGTATTTTCAGTACACATTCAACCTCTGCTGGCTTTGACTCCGAGCTCAGATGAGATCGAGTTCAAAATATCACAACGATAAAAGCACAGACTCTGGTGTCAGACAGTCAGAATTGGAATCTCTCATCTTCACCTACTGGCTGTGTGACCTCAGGTAAGATACTTAACTTTCCTGTCCCTCAATTTTCTCTTTTATTCTATACAATAATGAGTCATAGAGTTAGGGGGAGATAATTATATAAATGCTCTGTTTGCTCTGGGTCCTTCAATTACCACCCATAGAATAAGTGCATGTATTTAAGTGTCATCATTTTTCTTTAAATTCTTTTTTCAAAATTTTTCTCAGCCTTTACCTTTTTTGCTCTTTTATTATCTCTGCCTCCTCCCCAGTGCCCTTTGATTTCCTATTTCGTATGTGAGCATGTCATCTACATCTACTCTCCATTTATTTCACCTTCAACAATACCATCTTTGGGGGAAAAAAAATCCCTACATTCACAGTTTTAATTATCACTTAGCTTTTGATAATGCTCAAATGGAGATGCATATTAAATAGGTTGCTTTTGAGAACTCACTAAGCCAAGTTCTGGGAGGGTTCTTCTTACATGTATTTCATGGATTTCTCTCAAGAGTGAGTATGTACTATTATCTTGATATTAAAGCACAGAAAGTTAAGTTTCAGAGAGATTTACTAACTTGCCCTAAGTCTCACAGCAGGTAGATAATAGTTATCGCTGCCTGCTGCCTGCTGGGCTGTAAGAGGTTCATTTTTCACAAACCATTTACAGATTCATTTACAAAGCATGTAATAATGTTCTGGAGAATTTGGGCACTGTGGCAAGTGCCAGGTAAGGGAAAACTTTAAAAAGATAGCATGGTACAAAGAACCCAGGGTCAGTTTGAAGACCTGGTTTGGAATTCTCTTTTAGCCAGGAGGTTCTATGGCATCTCAGGCTAGCATATACATCATTTCAGTTTTTGTCTTCATCATCTGAAAAATGAGAATCATAACATGGTTGATGTGAACATTTAAAAATGGTTTCAGACACAAAGGATGTTTATACACCTCTGGTCCTAATAGAAATGTGTTATTCACCTTATTTATCTTTCAGTTCAGTAGACTGCCAATTTATTCTCAAACACAGATTGGGGAATATTAATTAGCTCCTGAGCAAGATTCATTTTGACTACCTGGCATAATTTTGGCCAAAAAATGATAAAAAAGAATAGTGGACTTGTGCCTTATTTATTTATTTATTTTACTTTTTGTTGCCAGAGGGCATATACACTCACCAGAGAGAGACAGAAAGGCAGAAGGAGAAAGAGGAATAGGAGAAAGTACAATGGGATGTGGTCAAATGGCAACCCCTTCTCCTCCAATTCTCCATCCTGTTAGAATTTTGCTCATGCATACACATGCACCCCACAGAGGGGCTAGGACTCAAACACATGGTTGACCATGTGGGATTCAGCTCCCTTAACAAGGGCCTTGGGGATAGCCCTTGATTTGTGCTTTTTAAAATCACATTTTGACTTCAGCATGCAGTTTGACTAGCATCAAAGTGAATTTTGGAGTCATTTTAATCCATATCTAAGTGAGAATATATATGTAATTATTTAAATTTTATTGGTCAAAAAAAAGCTACATATAATTCTATTTTCTTTATTCCGAACCTAGTTTATTACACTAATATCTAATGGAGTTTTGAAGATTTTCATTCTAATGAAACTATAGCACAGGAAGACATATACAGAAAAAGGGGGTGTAGCTGTTTCTTTAATCAAGCATACCTCAGGCTGTTTCAGTGAGAATAACCCAGGTGCTGATCACCTTAATGACAACACTATTTTAAAAAGCATTTTAAACACATTATACTGTAGATTATTCTATTTTTTTTCCTAATGGAGCTGTCCTTGAAGGACCATTATGCCATTCCTTTCAGATGTTTAATAAAGCACAAGATTATAATGATTGTGCTTGAGAATAGGTTTTGTGCAGCTGGGAATTGCAATATAGTAATCTTCGATTAAATCATCAAGATACGAAAATGTATTTTTAGTGGAGTGGTGATGGGGGCTTTATTAAATTGGTCTAATCAGTATTCTCTATGATCATTCATACCATTTTATTTTTAATTATTATCATTCTAACCAAAACACATGTATTCATGATTCCTTTGTGCATAGTTTTGAGCTAAAATGTGTAACAGTTTCAGCCCAGGCCCTCCACAGGCTTATCATCAAAATGACCAGAAGTTTATGTAACCAACTAAATGAAGTATAGGTGCATTGTTCATTGTAGAAGGTGCGGTGGTGGTGTTGACTCTGGACTCCTGAGTGTGCTTGCCTGGGATCAAAGACGTAAGTTTTTTGAGTCGATGGGATTTTGGAAGAGAAATGAACCCGGCAGGCCCTTCATGCACACCCATCCACTTATTCACATCCTGTAGCTTTGACCCCAATCCTGGGGTCTGTGCATGTCATCAGGGCCAGCCTGTGTACTGATACTTTCTTGATTTTTCTCCTGCCTCTATTTGTTGCCGTGCAGACAACAGAAAATAATGTAATTGACCATAACCCCTTCCTTTATAAAATGATAATGATACATATCTAGTTTATGACCTCATTCACTTTTCATTGCCCCAAAATAGGAAAAGTAAACTATTGTCTTGTTCCTTATGATTGCCAATGAACTTATAAGTTCAGCAAGTGGTATGAACTGTGTTTCGAAAGTTTCTATAGAGCATGAGTAATTGGGCAATTTAGCACAGTACTTCTGGCTGATGCATTTTGCAGAACTTTTCTTCTACCTATTCAGGAACTCTTTGCTTGGGGAAAACTCAGATTGCATGCAGTTTATGTGCTTTTAAGTGAAGATAGTACATACTTGCTATTCTTTTGTCTTATAAAATTACTTGAGATTATTTTTCTTTACTTTTGTGATGAACTGCTATAACCTGTCTTGGAAAGCACTTTTAAAATATCAAAGACGAGTTCTATTTCCTTCACAGATCATTGGCTGTTTTGCCGTGGCACCTTGCATAATGAATGTCTCATTGGCATACTGCTTAAGCACCACTTAGTCACAAAATCAGAAGAAATCTCCTATTTGACTAGGGGTGGCTCTTTAAAACCATAGCAATAAACACATGGAAATACAAAGAAAAATAAAGCACAAGGTTATCAAAATTGATATCAGAATGTTTTCTCCATGGAATGATCTGGGAAAATCTAAAATAAAGAGCTCCTTAATTAAACCTGCAGAAATGGCAGCTGATCTTTTTACACTGAGTCTTTCCTCATCCCTAATTTTGTTATAGTGCATGTGTGCTTGCTAGAGATACAGAAAGACAGGAAGTGAAAAATTATGGCCATGCCACAATCCTTCTCCTTCATTCTTCTCTTGGGGATTTTGGGCATGCATGCACACGTGCCTGGTGTGAGTTTTAAGCCACTGCATCTGGGACTTGAACCATAGTTGATTACGTAGGGATCCAGTGATGTAACCATTACACCATCTGCTGGTCCTCTTCATCCCTAGTTTTAAGACAAGTAAACTATTCCTTATGACTCTAAATACATACACGACTCACCTCTGGTATAGTACTCAAACATATGAATATTAGACTAAACAACAACAACAAAAAGTAACTTAAAGAATTTATATTAACTACATTTCCTACTAAATCAATGGGAAAATAAGTATTTTCCATGTGTATTTGCAAAATAAAAAAAATTCTCACTCTTTAATGAGAGAAGAAATTAGAAGTGCTGTGGTGGGTGGTATGTTAGGACAAGTTCAGACAGAGGTCCTGGTGGCATTTTGATTGCAGATATAGTACATAAATCAGCACGTATGACAGAGTGATGGGTCTCAAATACAGAGAGCTTCGAACTTTTTGTTGACAAAAGTAATTGGCCTCACATATTTAATTTTTCTCCCCTCCTTCAACAAGAGTGTAAGAGATGAAACGTCACTAACCCACCAGAACTGAGATAACAGTAGAGTAGGCAACAGCTGACAATTGATCAATCTGTAAAATAAACTGAGTGAAGGAATGGTAGTTACTTTAGCAGAGCAGTGAATATTTAGTCTCATGTGATAACAGAATAGAATATTATAAGTAGTGATTAATTTTGCTCTACTGACTCTCTGAAATGTCTACCACGCAGATCTTTGGTTCTCAAAATAGATAGGGTAAAGGGCAACACAGGAATCCCAGGTATCCTTCCTCATCTGTAGCCATCATGTGAGTATTGCTGTTCCACTTCAGGGGGATATGGTATATTCTCTGCAAATTTTGAAATGAAAACTCCAGACTAGAGTATACTAGGTGCAAAAAGTGTCATGGGAAAAATGTACCCTAAAAGGGAGGTATATAAACCTCTAAAATCTGATGTAAAGGATCCCAGCTTCCATTTCCCTTTCCTACTGGATTGATTGGTACCCTTGTCAAAAATCAGTTGACTGTATGTTTGGGAATTTATTTATGGGGACTCTATTCTGTTCCATTGGTCCACATGTCTGTTTCTGTGCCAGTACCATGCTGTTTTGATTACCACAGCTTTGTAGTATATTTTTGAGTCAGGCAGTAAGATGCCACCCACTCCACTCTTCTTGTGTAGAATTGCTTTGGCAATACGGGATCTTTTGTGATTCCAGACGAACTTTATGATTGCCTTTTCCATATCTGTGAAGAATGTTTCTGGTACTCTGATTGGCATTGTATTAAATATATAGATTAATTTGGGAAGAATTGCCATTCTGATTATATTAATTCTTCCAACCCAGTAACATGGGATGTCCTTCCACTTTTTTGTGTCATTTTCAATTTCTTTTTTTAGTTTCTCGTAATTTTCCTTGTGGAGGTCTTTAACTTCTTTGGTTAGATTTATAACTAAATATCTTATACTTTTGGTGGCTAAACCTCTTCAGCAAATGGTGCCATACTGGGGAAACTCTGGGAGATATTGAGGTAGGCAAAGACTTCTTAAGTAAGTCTCCCAGACCACAGTTAATAATTCTCAAAATAGACAAATGGGATTACATAAGATTAAGAAGTTTCTGCATGGCAAAAGACACAGTAATAGTGTGAATGAACAGCACTCAGAATGTGTAAAGATTTTTGTAAACTATGCATCAGGTAAGGGACTAATAACCAGAATACACAGGAAATCAAGTAGCTGTCCTGCCCCCCAAAAGAAACCCACATGATCGACCCTATTAAAAGATAGAAGAATGAGGAAAAAAAATCCTCTCTAAGGATGACATTTGAATAGTTAAAAGATATATGAAAAAATGCTCCACATCCTTGATTGTAAGGGAGATGCAGATCAAAACCACAATAAGATACCAACTAACCCATGTCAGAACACTAATATTTAAAAAAAAATGTTAAGTGCTCGTGGGGGTGCGGTGAAAGGGGAACTCTATTACATTGCTGGTTGGTCCAGCCACTGTGGAGAACAATTTGGAGTTTCCTCAAAGAACTAGAACAAATAGAACTACCATATGACCCAGCAATCCCACTACTTGGTATCTACCCAAAGGACAGAAGAATTCTTCATTGGAAAAGTGCTTGCACATCAATGTTTATTGAGGCACTTTTCACGATTGCTAAGACATGGAACCACCCCAAATGCCCCCGTACAGATGCATGGATTGAAAAACTGTGGCACATATACTCTATGGGAATACTATTCAGCCATAAAAAACAACAAAACCCTGGCTTTTGACAGAAAGTGGAAGAAATGAAAGATTTACTGCTGAGTGAAGCAAGCCAGTCTATGAAGGAAGGACATTGTATGTCCCTACTTAATATATACCGAGTGTCTGCACTCGATTACTGAAACTGATTGACCTAAGGTTGTACAAACACAAGAGATGGGGGTTAGTGCCAGATGTGGTGTGTGTGGAGAAGCGGGACTTAAGGAAGGGCATTTGGAGGAGAGATACGGAGGCAGAGCATTGACGGGATGGGGAGGTGTGGTGTTATCGGTTGAAGATATTTTGATCAACTGCACTGGGGAGAAATGCTCACATATTGAAATGTTCACTTTGTAAGCTAAATAATGTGATTGAATGTATATAAAAATTTTTTAAAATTAATATTAATAAAAAGGACCCCAGCTTCTAGAATACCAAGAACCAAGTGTAATTTTTTTTTCTTTATCAGGAGTTCAGATCCAATGGCTTCAAAGCAAAGATGTCAAGACTGAAAAGTGTGAATATCCTAAAGAAAATGCCAATTCATGGTTTGGTCACACCTAGCTCACCAATCAACAAGTGTAGAATAAGCTGCTCTACTCACCAATAAACTTTCTTAATATTCAGCCTTAAGTAGAAATTGATGGATAAAGATTATCAGAATCTGAGAAAATCATCCTTCATGAAGTAACAAAATCCAACAAAAAAACTAGAAAATGTAAGTCCAGAGGAAACAGATATAATAAAGAGCAGCATGAAAGATAGTGCCACACTCCTATTCATGCATATAATAAATATTATCATGGAGTTAAAATATTGCATACATGAAACCAGAATTGGACACTATAAAAAAGAATGATCAAAGAATAAGAATTCTCAGGATTTAAATATATGCTATTTGGGAAGAAAATAAATCAGTAGAAAAGGGGGTAATAATTAAGGCAGGCTCCCAGAAAAAAAAAAAACAAACAAAGGATAATAGAACAAAACTAACAATGCAGAATTAATAAAGAAAGTTGATAGGAGATGCAGAGAGAGAGAGAGAGAACTAAGGTAATTATCTGTTAGGTAATTATCAAATAAATTATTAATTTTTTTAAGAACTAAAGGAATGAGCCTCTTTTTTGAAAAGACAATGAATAATGACCTTAAATAGTGAGGTGAAATTATTTTCAATGTAGGATTCTGCACATAGCAAAGTTCCTTTCAAGTGAGAGAGTAAACATAAGACTGTTTTTATTCAGGACCAAAATACTTTACTTCTTTTTTTTTTTGGCCTTTTTTAAATTTTAAATTTATTTATTTTACATTCATTCACTGTATATCATTGCAGCATACAAAATGAGTTTTCCCATCCAGAATACACTGTACATTGGCTCAATCAAAGATAATACTATACATGTTATCATCAACAAATAATTTTCCATTTCTTGTTTCTTATATATTTTAATTCTTTTTCCCCCTTGATTCCCTCCTTCTCACCCTCTGCAATTTCCCACCCTCCCAAACTGTCTCTGGTATCTACAGCTGTTTCCCGTGGTTTTTTTTTTTTTTCCTTAACATTTTATTGGTTCACAAAAGATCTTAATTAAACTAAATACTTTGAATAGTAAATGCAGTTGATATTAACATATTTATGAACACACGTCTGACTTAAAACTCACTGAGTAGAATGAACATAGCATAAAGTAGCACCTAGTTGAAACTATATAGCTTACTGTGGTCATTAAGTAGGTATGCTTTTTATTTATTTTTTTTGTTTGTTTTTTATGTATTTATATTTTTTAATTTTAAGAAAAGCAGTTTTAGCTTTAATAAATCAAAATAGAAAAATGTTAAGAAGAATTTGCTTAAGACTTAAAGCCAGGAAAAGGTTAGGATTCTGTTCAGACATTTAGAAGAAAAATAGGGAGGCAAAGCATTAATGGGACAAAGAAATGTGGTATTATCTGTGGAAGATATTTTATAGTTTTATTAACTGTACTAGGGAGAAATGTTCACCTGTTGAAATATTCATTTTGTAAGCTAAATAATGTGATTGAATGTCTAAAAGAAAATGAAATAAAAAATGAAAAAAAAGTCAAAAAACAGATCTGGACAAAGCTAAAATCTAATAACAAGTGCACTATAATTTTCTCCTGAGACATTTTTTTTTCTCTCTTCATTCCCCGTGTTACTAAAGAAAGGCATAAACTAACTTATTTGAAAAATAAATAAATAAGTTTAGTCTCGATTTGATTTGTTATTTAAAATACTTTGCTTTGAATGAAACCTCTTTTAAGAGTATCAGGATTTTTTTTTTTTTAGCAAAATTAGGAAGTTATTCCTGAAGAAGAAGGCATTGATCTATACCACGTTTGTTATTGATCATATTGAGAAAGTAGGGTAGGGGAATTTTTAACTGAGTTAATGCCCCAACTAAAAGTATGTCAAAATTTGATAAATTAGGGCTAGCCATTGGTGGCACAGTGATAATGCAACCCTCCATGGTGCCAGGGCCACATGTGAAGTTCCTGGGTTTGCACCCTGAGGTCTCCCTGTGCATACTAGGTGCATGCATACTTACAGTCCTGGCTGGTTGAAGCTAGAGATGAAGCTAGACAGCATAAAAACCCAGTTGAGAATGCCTGTCTTTCTCTCCCACTCTCTCTCTTTGTCTCCCTCTCTCATGAAAGAAATGAATAAACTTTAAAAAAATAATAAATTCTAAACAGCATTATAGCATATAATTTAGAAATGATAACAGAGGCAGTGACTCTTAAAAATATCCAGTTTTGCTTCCTGAATTAAGAGTTTCAGAAAAACATGGTTTGTTTTTAATCAAAGAGTTGTCTAATCTTACAAATAGAAACAACCATATTACATAAGCAAAAACTTGGAAAGATTGAATAAATGCATATAGAATTTAGGACTTTAATAAAAAAAAATGTGGACTGGGATATATTATATGATATATTCATTATACTATGTAATAACTAGGCTTATATGGTACATAGCTAAACTGTACATAAATTAGTACAGCCACACCAAATGTATTATTTTTATTAATTTTTTAAATACAATTTTTCAAATAAAACAGTATTGCATAAGCAGAAACTTGGGGATATTGAAAAATGTGCAAGGAGTTTATCATGCATAGAGATATGAATATAATCTGTATTTTGTATATAGTTCATTTTAGTATTTAGCACCATTGTCCATACTTCTCAGCTCATTTCTTTAGTATTACTTGGAACTTTCTCTCTTATTTCTTCCTGCTTCTTTTTTGTTCTCTTTCTTCTTTTCTTTCTCTTTCTATTTCATCTATAGCTCTTTCTCACCTGCTGCAATTGTTAAATTTAATTTTTTCACTAAGTGCTGAGCAAAAACAGCATTTTAAATGTATTTTAAAATGACTAATAATCATACTTGTAACATTTCAAAACATTATGTAAAAAAGAAATAGGGTTTGGTAGGTGGCATTGTGGTAAGGGCACTGGATTCCAACATGGACGAGAAATCATACAAGGAAGAAGTGCTAATACATTTGACTTCATAAAAATTGAAAATGTGTCAAAATTCACATAGGAATATATTTATTTGGAACATGTTTTGTGAATATTACTTAATACCTAATCTATATGAAACACTCTAAAATCAGTAAGACACAGGAAATACCCCAGTAGAAAAATGAGCAAACAGAGCAATTGACTAATAAACACGTAAGAAAGTGGTTAAGTTTAATCTCATTAGGAATTAGAGAGGAGCATGCAAAGACAAAAATGAAATGCTATTTCTTAGCCAAAAGATTGGGAAAAGGTAGAATTTTGTATATCACGTGTTTGTGGTAATGTCATGCAATGAGAACTCTCATATGCACCATTTTTAAAGGTAATTTGGCAGCATTTGTGAAAATAAAATATGTGCTTATTTTATGAGCCGTAGTTAAACTTAACAGGTCTCCATCATAAATATTACTATTCAAATGCTGAGAAGGCTTGCACGTGAGTGTTTGCAGCAATGTTGTTGAAAGTGTAAGACAGGACACGGTTATATATTCTGTGATATATTTATACTTCAGTGTATTTTACAAACACCACCACTTGACTCAGATATAATGATTACCGTTTCATCATATAGTCTATTCTTAGGCCATAATATAACATTTATCATTTCAAAAATAGATGGTATCTGAGAACAGTGGGTTTGAGAATGAATAGTACACATCACATGCTGTATATTTTAATCTGCAACATCTATGATTGTGTTTTGGGGTATACTATATTTATCTTGCTGAACATTTTATTCTGGGTATCTCAGATAACCCTTGGTTGCAGTCCAACACAATCTGAAATGAATTCTGCGTTGCTGTGCTTTAATCACTTCAAAAGTAAGTGTAGCCTATGATAATAAAATCACTTAAAAAGTCATCCTTAAGTATATAATTTACAATATAGGGGACCATCAGTTAGTGTAATGGCTATGTTGCTGGACTCCCACGTAGTCGACCGCGGTTTGAGTCTTGGATCCGGTGGCTTAAACTCACGCCGGGCATGTGTGCATGTGTGCCCAAGATCCTGAGAGGAGAATGGAGGAGAAGGGATTGCGGTGTGACCATCCCCCCTGGGGGGGGGGGATTTCTCGCTTTCTATCTCTCTGTCTCTCTCTGTCTGGTGAGTGCACATGCCCTATAGCAAAAAACCTCTCCAAAAAAGAAAAAAAAAAAGAAAAAAAAAGAATTTACAATATAGAATTTATCGTATTGTAAGAATGCTTAATCATACCTGGAAATTCAGTGAGGGTTGGCTTAACCTGATGGAAAGAATGTTTCTGTCTTGCTTTTATGACTCTAAAACATAAATACTTCATTTTTGAACTAGTCATGATCTTATAATGAAAAACGGAACGGACTTTATCTTTCTATTCATCATATCAATAACACCTAGCATTGGCTAGGTTTTCACTAGCTGTTTGATAGCTACATACCAAATTTGCTTAATAATGTGACAAAAAGGAGACGTTACTATGCTCAGCTACTGACTGTTAACTTAGAATGATGACGTCTTCTCAAGAAATTTGATGCTATGGATCTGGTCTTCACATTCTCTATGAGGCCTTAGAAATGGGCCGATCACCTAGCTGCAAGTCTGAAGAGGAGATGTGACGCTAAAGATCCCAGAGAAAATAGGTGGTAAGGACCTAGGTCCTTGAGGGTATCATTGGCCTAGGCCCTTGATGGTGTCACAGCTCTTGGCTCAGCCTGCATGCCCTCTGTATACCCTATTATGTGAGCAGATACCTTTGCATGAGGTTAAACTTTCTATTATTTGAAACTGAAAATACCACAAACTGCTAAAAATTTCAAATAAACTGACTTTACGTCTATCAAATATGCTAAAAATTGCAAATGTTCTTTTTCATACCACCCACATTTACCTCTGAGTGAGGAATTAGATCAGAGAAAACAAATCAAAGAAGCCTTAGAAATAGAAATGACTTAATACTCAAGTTGAAAGGAAATAAAAGCTGGCTCTTCCAGATCACTTATATGATCTTGTTCTTACATTAGCAAGTTTGTGGCATGCAAGATTAGATCTCAGGACCGTGTTGGCCACTTCATACTGTCTCTATCCAGTGTTAAATGTCAAACAGAAAGAGTATTTAATAGAGAAAAGAGACCGTGGTATTAAAACATATACCACTTCTGTGTGGTCACCAGTGCTTACCTACCTAAAACTCCACAAAATCCTTTGAAAACTGCATCATTAACTTGAAAGGATTGTATAAGATTGAGGCATCATTATTGTATGTTTTATTTTATAGGAATATACAATGTCAACACTTCCAGTGTTGTTTATAAATAATTAATAATTATGGGCACTTTAGGGAGCAGAGAATATCTTAAAAGCAACAAATGTACCTCCGGTTTGGTTTACATTCTTTCTGATTAATGCACAACCTATGACACTTGTTAAATCATTCTGATTTAATTGTGAAATGTTTTAACTATAATTTTGGCCCTAAGTTGTTCCACAGTACCATTTTCTTTACTCATACTGCTTTGCCTGTTTTATGTTTAATATAGTTCATATTCCTATACCTCTGGATATTAAGCTATAGAAAGGGTTTTCAGTGACAGAAGTTAAAGCTTCCATCGGAAGAGTTGGTAAAATTAATATCCCAGACTAATGTGAGGTTGAAATCTAAATGTACAGTACATGAAAGGATGAGCAAAACTGCACACACTGTGGTTTGAAGCCTAAATTACAGGACATGGAGTCGAGACTTTAGGTCAACTCATTGTGTTTAGGAGAGTTTTCATCACACACAGACATAACCACCTGATAGGCCCTGGCTGTCTATTGGTCTCTCCCACTCTGCTTCCATGTCTGAGCATTTATCAAATGCACATTCTATGCCCAAGAATGTGCAAGACATGGGGAAGCATGTTGGCAGGGATAAGAGTAAAGGATAGGTGACCAAGGAGTAGCAGAAGTTTACTAAGGAATAACACAGGGATTGTGCCTATGAGGAATGCACAGTCTGATAGATGACATAGCTAGTCAAGTTGTAATGGCACATAGAGATAAGTGCTGTAGTAATAGTTTGACCAAAGTACTATTGAATATAGATGAGAGCACATTTACTTGAGGCTTCCTTGAGGTAGTGACATAAAAGACGGATCTTTAGGGGCCAGCAAGTGGTGTGGTGGTTAAAGCACTGGACTCCCACGTGGTCAACCAGAGTTTGAATTCTGGGTGTGGTGGCTTAAATCTCTTGCTGGGTGCATAGGTGTGCGAGCCCAAAATCTCAGAAGAATGAGAAGGGATTTCAGCATGGCAGTCCCTTCCTGGGGGATGTGATTTCTCATTTTCCTCTGTCTTTCTGTCTCCCTAGAGAGTACATGCATCCTATGGCAAAAAAACTAAAAAAAAAAAAAAAAAAAAAAAAAAAAAAAGTTGGATCTTTAAAAATGAGTAGAATTCTGTATGTAGAAGAACAAAGGGAGAATGAAGTTATTTTAAGCTGGAAGACATTATTCATAGTGGTAATAATGGTAAGAAAATTATCGGTGAAGTAACTGTGAGTATGTAGTTCATCGGATATGAACTGTAGGTGAGTGTGGTGGCAAGTCAAACCGAAACACCTAATGGCAAAGAACTGCAGCAATGTAAGAAATGTTCAGTTCATCCATCCTCAGCATTACTCAGTGCCCAAGGTTTCCTTCCTCCTCTCCTTCATATTGGACACCTCTGCTTGTTGATCAGTCCTTAGCTGGCCTGTTCATCACAGTCTGCTATGGCAGGACCATCGTGCGTGTACTCACACATCGGTAGGAGATTGAACTTCTATCATGTACAAAGCATAAGAAGCTACATTTCACTACCAGAAACTTCAAACTAAGCCATATTGAAGATCACATCTCTAGCAATGTAAGTAAGGTCCCTCTTTATTAATAAGTTCACAGCAGAGGGATGTTTCCACATCATGCATGTTTCTCTGCTTAACAAATTAACCTGCAAGATTTTTTAAAAGAATTATTCTATATAATTTTATTTATTCATTTTAATTTGACTAGAGAGATAAAGAATGAGAGAGAGTAAGAAAGATGGAAAGTGAGAAAGCAAGCCACCAGGTCCAGGACGTGAACCGTGGTCAGCCATGTGGGAGTCCAGCACCCTTAGCCACCACGCCATCTGCAGGCCCCAAGATATTTTCTTTTGGAGTTTCTGCTATCCTTGGTAAAGTTAGGCTCGTGGTGACTGTCACTCAAGAAGAGAAAATTATCCATGAGTCTAGGTCTTGGTAATGTTAATAGTAGATAAGGAGCTATCACGTTCCCTTGCCATTGGAATGGCTTAGGGATAGTTGATTCAATTTCCTTTACAAATCAGATCTAGTGTTTAGGACGAAAGAGTACAAAGACCAAAGTTAGTTTGTATAATTATGCCCTCCTCACATCAGCAAGGATTTAAAGGACTGGACATAGGTACCAATCTATGAAATGCTGGAAATAACCCATTGAAGAAAAATCCAGAGTTCTGAAGTCCAGCCAGTTTACCCCTTTATTGCATACGTGATGAGTATTGTTTCCTTTGAGATCAAAGTGTATATAAAGCTATAGATGCAAAGATCCTTGGAGCAAAAAAATGACATTGGTGCTCATCTGGCCTAAGCGAGAACACTGCAGTCCAACAGAGAGAGCACTGTGGAGTAGGAAGGTGCTTTCTGGGGTCAGAGCCTTGAGTTCCAGTCCAGGCTGGATAATTTAATTGCTTTTGGATCTTGGGCAGGTCGCTTACCCTCAGGTTGTTTTCAGTGCACTGAACTCTGCTAGGAAATAAATGAGAAAATACAGATTCCTTATGAGGAGTGACAACAAAGTATTACTATTATTATTGTGACTTATACTAGTGAAAAATAAATCTTGTCAATACGAGACTTCCTGGTAATTTAACTGTAACTAGACTTCTTACCTCTCTGCTCTGTAGAGCAGAGCTTGCTATGTGAAGTTTGGAATAAATAAGATTCACTAGCACATTTTTAATGTGCTAAAATATTTTTAAATACTTTACAATGCCATTTGCATATAAACAATTCGTCTGCTAATTACAGATGAGATATTCTGTTATTAAAATAGGCCCTACAGGACATAATTTTGGCAGTATTTTAGTGATTGCTTTTTAAAAATTTTACTTCAAAATAATCAGTTTGTATTTCTTCAAAGGAAGTTTATTTTAGGATTTTCCTCTTATTTTTCTTTCTTTCGTTCTTTCTTTCTCTCTCTCTCTCTCTTTCTTTCTTTCTTTCTTTCTTTCTTTCTTTCTTTCTTTCTTTCTTTCTTTCTTTCTTTTCTTTCTTCTTTTGCTCTCTTTCTCTCCCTTCCTTCCACTTAATCTATCTTCTGTTGTGGTTTGATCTTCCAGATTATATTCTGGGATATAATATTCAACTCCAGACATGTCCCTACAAATAAGTTGGCCATTTTCTTGGTTTTTGAACTCTTATTTCAGAGTGTCTGCATTTAATTTTCCTGACATAGCACTCCATTGAGAACTTCTTGGAGATCTGTTCTGGTGCTGGTAAATTCTTTCAGGTTTTGTTTATATGAGAATGTTCTTGTCTTTTCTTCCCATGTGAAGAATAATCTTGCCGGGTACAGTATTCTTGGTTGAAATTCCCTTTCCCTCTCCCTCTCTCTCTTCCTTTCTTTTCTTTCTTCCTGTTTACTTTATACCCATTCCTCCCAAACATTTTGAATCAATGCATCTTCAGTGCATTGGTTCACGTAGGGCTTACAACAGCTCCTAACTCTACCTATGAGTTGTTGGTGCTGCCTGGTCTCTGCTTGTCATGATGAACGAGAGCATTAAAGACATAAGAACAAGATTGTAAGGCAATGATTTTCTGCCTTATAAGATACTTACTGAAAAAATGTCCCTCTGAGCAATACTTTATCCATTCTAGTTTCAAGGAGCAAGAACAGACACGTTGTATAACACCTCTTAATCTAAAAACTGTCTATATCAGATTTGGGGATATAGTGCTTGCACTTAAATTTGGTATGGTTATCTCATTTAGTGAAAAAATTCATTTTCAGTGTCATGATGAAGATTCCTCTGGAAGACTTAGCTCAAAGACATGGAACAAAGGAAAGAACCCTAGCTAGATTAGGTATGTGCACTAGGTTCTAAACCCATTTCTGCTACAGACTAACTGTATAGTATTACGCAAATTGTATCATCTCTCTGTAACTCACTTTGCTCATAGATGGTAAGATAAGGTTGAAAATGAGTATCATTGTCACTTTCCTGATCTTTTCCCCTGCCCAATATCTCCCAGACTATTCTTGATAGAAACAGCATTTTTATATCCCTGACTAACATGTCTTTCAATTTCTCTCAAAACATTCTTAGAGTAGGTTAGCCTTTCATTTAAAGACAGACATCAACCAGCCAACACCAACCACGATGACATGAGGGCAAAAACTTAGCTAATTCAAGAGTAGCAGTAATGTTTCTAAACTTGGAAGTCAATGTTCTAACGCTTTCTCTACCATTGACAAGTTGTGTGAGTGTGGGTGAGTCACTGCTCGGGGTTTCCCTGGTGATATTTCTAGAGTGACAGGGGTCTTGAACACTCACTGTGATCCCTTCTGAGTATTCATGTGATATGATGCAATTCCAGGTAAATGATCTAATGAAGTAAGTTTGTGCTGGGTAACAAACATTTGACCTTTTCTTGATTGTTAAGTATATTTGAATTGATCATTAATTTTCTGTTTAATTATTTTACATATTTTTTGAGTTTTATTCACAATGTTTTAATCTAGTCAGAAACTAGTCCTTATATAAATATTTTCTCTCCACATTTTTGGAAACTGCCTCTAAACAATCAGTTTGACTAAAAGATTTTTTTTATTTGCTGATGAATCAGAATCTTCCTAGCTACATATATGTACAAAGTTATGAAGAATGCACTACATAATTGGCATTCACATAGCATGTTAACATGAGCACTTTCCTAGATTTGTCTATAATGTGATTTTCGTCTTCACTAACTGACTGTAATGAAAGCAGCTAAGTCATGCGTGTTTGATACTTTATTCAACACTTTGATTTTTATTTTTCAAAATGGTTGTACCTTATGGATGAGTTCTCAGCAGTAAGCCCATTTAAATTTTTTTTATGCTTCATGATCCTGACAACACATCAAGAGGAACTGATTTGGGAAAACACAGATTGTTTGCTAATCCCTACTGTGAATGGCTTTCTATTAATTATTTTTTGACTTAGAAACTTTAACATTTTTCCTTTAAATGTAATTGTCGTGTGGAAAATATATTTTTTTTTATTGAAGAAATACTGGTTTTTGGATCTCTCTATTTTTAAAATTTATTTGTTTCTTAAATGAGGGAGTGACAGAATGAGAGAGAGTCAGACAAAGACAGAGAGGCAGCATCACTAACAGAGTCCTGAAGCCATGACCACCCTGCTGGTCCTGGCCAGATCTGGATCATGGGCACATGACCACCTGGTGGACTCAGGGTGGGGGCGTCTCCAGATGTAAACTCTGAACCTTCCCCATGTAGGTCAGCCTTGGAGGGCACTGTGTTTTATTGCTTTACCACCATCTGGGCCCCCAAAACTCTCTCTTTAAATCTTATTCTTTTCAAAGATCTGTGATTAAAGAAAATTAATATAAAATTACTGTTTTGTACATACTAGTTTAAATAGTTTTGTGTCTGCTCACATAGTTGGAATTATTTTTTTTAGAATTCAGGCTTTTCATCTATACCTTTCTAGGTTAACGGATACATACAAACCCACAGAATATTTTATTTCTTTATTGCAAGCCTTTAACATTTAAATAATCAGCCTTCCTAAAATGATGGAAAATTGGATTTCTGAGTTTTAATAATCTCATAAGAAGTAAGAGCAAAATGAATGAAAGTCTTAGATTTTATTGGTCATAGAATCAAATTTGGCTGTGAAATAAAATAAGATAGTATGGTTTTATAGAGAGGCCTTTTCAAATTACTTTAAACAGAAACTTTTAATAAACTTTCTTAGTTTCTATTTCTTACATACCACCTTTTTTTTTTTTTGATTAATCGATCGCAGGAAAAAAATACCAGTTTCAAATCATACTGGTATATCATTTGAAAAGAAATAAATTCAGGTCTACTCTTTTTCTTTGTATGCTGATTAGACTGCGGTATAGTCATTTCATGCACCAACTACTTCTTGAGTGCTTTTGGGATGCCTAGAGCTGCTGGAAGAAGTTGCAAGGAAGGCTCTTGTCCTTGGGGAGCTGACACAGTGGTTGGGGTGTGATAAGATACACCTAGCAATCCCTAGGAAATGCTAACTTACAGAAAACAAAGCGAAGTAATGAACAAATGTTGGTGAGGCTTGTACAAAAATGATAAGAAGTTAGTTGAGGAAAAATATCTGGGTGCCAGCAGGTGGCACAGAGTTTAAACCACTGGACTCCCACGTGGCTGCTTTGCTGCCAGTCTCAGACCTGGAGGCTTGAGAATTACACCGGGCATGCACACATGCATGCCCAACATCCCAGGAGGAGAACAGAGGAAAGGGAATTGCAGGATTACCACCCCTGTCGGGGAGGGAGGCACAATTTCTCTTTCCTTTTCACTGTCTCTGTCTCTCTCCAGCAAACACATACATCTTATGACAGAAAGAAAGAAAAAAAATCTGGACTGAGGAAGACAAAGTATGAATTTAGGTTCTTATGGTTGCTGGAAGAGTAGGAGGAATGACCCTGCCAAAGGAGGCAAGGGATAAAGTGAGTTTATTAGGGCAATAGGATTAACTGAGTGTGCACTGACGTGGGGAGCAGGAAGGAGCTAATTTATACAGGTCCCCAGTGCTGGTTGTAGCGGTGTTTGAGTATAATCCAATTTGGATCGTAAGGTCACATGCCATCTAAATCACCAAAGCAAGTGAGACCTTGAATGTTCTGTTTAAAGAGGCAAGTTTCTATTCTACTCCCACTGTTGTACACATGAGTCGGTGCAGATCCGGTATGGCCAGGTCTTCAGCTGTTGCAAACTCAGTCAGGCAAGGAAAGAAACACATTGCAAATGACCACTTGTATGTGGAATCTTAAGAAAAAAAAGAAAGGTCAAATACGTAGAGACAGAGAATCAAAAGTGATTACCAGGGTCAGGGTAAGGAGGAGGAAATGAAGAGATGGAAACCAAAAGGTAGACATTAGCAAAGAAGTAGGATAAAGAGGACTGGAGGTACAGTGTAAATTGTGGGGGCTGTAGGTAAGCCGTTATTGTATTCAGGGTTTTCACTTAATGAGTAGATGACAGCTGCTTTTGCCTGTGGGGAAATGGGTACCTATGTAAGATGACAGGAATACCTTGTTCCACGTAGCAGCATTTTACTGGTCTCTGTGTCTTATACATCATGTGGTATACTTGAAATATACACGAAAGAATTTATTTATTTAAACAAAAAAAAACTGAAATTTTTTTTTAATTCAATGCAGTCAGATACTCAAGACTGAAATAAAAAGCTCTTGATTGTAAATTTTGACTGATTTTTAGAACTACTATGTAGCCAAATTAAAGATATCTGTTGACCTGATATAGCCAAGAGTCATTCTGTACAGTGATAAGGAACACTGGAAGGGTGAAGGCTGAGAGTGACATGGGAATGAGAGTCAGGGCTTTAGTAACCATGTGAAAAATAAATAGCAATCAGATCTGGACAAAAGTGAATCTATGAAAACTATAAAGCAGAGTCTTATTAAAGAGAACTTTTCAAAGAATTGATAGAACTTGGAAATGTTATTACTTCACATGTGAAAAACAAATTAATAGGAATATAAGACTTTTGAACTTGGGGTTCCACATTGATGGGAACAGGAAACAGGAAGCTGGTGACTCAGAGAATAAGGACAACCAATTTATTACAGTACATGTTCTAGATGCCATGGGGATACTGAAGGGATATCCTGAAACTAGATAGAGGAACACACAGAAGTCAAAATTGATCAGGTACTGGGAACCAGCAGTTGGCGTAATGGCTATGTCGCTGGACTCCCACGTAGTCGACCGCGGTTTGTGTCCCGGACCCGGTGGCTTAAAACTCACACTGGGCGCGTGTGCGTGCGTGCCCAGGATCCCGAGAGGAGAATGGAGGAGAAGGGATTGCGGCGTGACCATCCCCCCTGGGGGGTGATTTCTCACTTTCTGTCTCTATGTCTCTCTCTGTCTGTCTGGCGAGCGCACGCGCCCTACAGTGAAAATCTCTCAAAAAAAAAAAAATTGATCAGGTACTTAACTGATCTCACATACAAACATTATGTATTCGTACATACTCTCCTTCTATGTATAGAAAGCATTTGGGAACCAGCAGTTAGCGTAATGGCTATGTCGCTGGACTCCCACGTAGTCGACCGCGGTTCGTGTCCCGGACCCGGTGGCTTAAAACTCACGCCGGGCGCGTGTGCGTGCGTGCCCAAGATCCCGAGAGGAGAATGGAGGAGAAGGGATTGCGG
>NW_006159515.1:8220207-8224871 GCF_000334495.1 Tupaia belangeri chinensis | reverse complement strand
GGACCCGGTGGCTTAAAACTCACGCCGGGCGCGTGTGCGTGCGTGCCCAAGATCCCGAGAGGAGAATGGAGGAGAAGGGATTGCGGCGTGACCATCCCCCCTGGGGGGTGATTTCTCGCTTTCTGTCTCTATGTCTCTCTCTGTCTGTCTGGCGAGCGCACGCGCCCTACAGTGAAAATCTCTCAAAAAAAAAAAAATTGATCAGGTACTTAACTGATCTCACATACAAACATTATGTATTCGTACATACTCTCCTTCTATGTATAGAAAGCATTTGGGAACCAGCAGTTAGCGTAATGGCTATGTCGCTGGACTCCCACGTAGTCGACCGCGGTTCGTGTCCCGGACCCGGTGGCTTAAAACTCACGCCGGGCGCGTGTGCGTGCGTGCCCAAGATCCCGAGAGGAGAATGGAGGAGAAGGGATTGCGGCGTGACCATCCCCCCTGGGGGGTGATTTCTCGCTTTCTGTCTCTATGTCTCTCTCTGTCTGTCTGGCGAGCGCACGCGCCCTACAGTGAAAAATCTCTCCAAAAAAAAAGAAAGCATTCATGCAGAACATTTAATTTGTAAACTATAGCAATTTGTCTCATTTTCCAAATATTTATCATTCTATGTCTACCAAAGCAGATATTTGTCCATTCATCTTTCCACATATTACAAATAAAAACACAGAAAGACCAGTTAGGCTTAGCTTTCAGAGAAACAATGAATAATCTTTGTATAAATAGGTCTCATATATCACATGGGATATATTTATACCCCAAACTATTTTTTGTTTATAAGAATGCCAGATTTGACTGGAATCCTGTATTTTTTACAATTCTGCACACCAGTGCATTAAAGACAGTATCCTATTTCTTTTGGACCACTGTTGTCTTCATATTCTCTCTGTATTCCTGCTTTTGCTGTTTCACGAGGTATTTCCACAAAGCAGGCAGGGCCATTTCACAGACTCTGGTTATGGCAGCTCTTTGCCTACAACTTTATCATGGTTTCACTTTATACTTAGAATAAAATTCAGATTCCTTCCTATGACTTGCAATGATCCAGTTCATTCTCCCACCCAACCTCATCTTAAATGTACTCTTCTTCCACAGGCTCATCATTTCAGCCTCTTTTAAATTTTCTTCAAACTGGTTTATCCCTTGAGACTTTTGCATTTACTGGTTCCTTGGCTTGGCATGCTCTCTCTCCAAAACATTGTCCACATGGCTTTTTATTATCATTAAAGTTTTAACTCTGATAAGACTCCTCTCTGAGGCCTCCCCTCATCACTCTTACGTGGAGTTTCTCAACCACGGCACTAGTGATGTTTTGGGTTGGATAATTCTTTGTGGGAAGGGGGATGGTTGTTTCATTGACTCTCGATTAGGAATGCTTTTGCCTTCAGGACATTCGGTGATGTCCACAGACATTTTTCACTTGTCACAACTGAGGGCATCTAGTGGGTAGAGTCTAAGGATGCTGCTAAACCTTTTACACTTTACAGGACAGCTGGATTGGTGTGAAGTATATTCATGTTGGAAGATTCACTTTACAAGCTAAGTGATATATAGTGACTGAAATTATAAAAGAAATCGAAATAAATTAAATATATTAAAATAAATAACCTTTATTGGAAAGATACTGTGTTTCAGGCCCTGCTAAGTTTTGGTGGAATAACACTGTATAAGACATGGTCTTTGCTTACTTGTCTTTGGTGTCTTATAGAGGAAACCAGTTGTGAACTCCAGAATATGTAGAATAAGAATTACAGCTCTACAGGCTACAGACAGCTAGTATATCAGAAGCTCACCTGACTGCAATGCATTGGCCAGTCCCATATGACAGGGAATTTTCCTGCTCCAATGAGAACATTGTCCTAGAGAGAAACACTGGCTGAGCCATACAGAGATTACCCACGAGGCTAGATATAGTGTCACTGGGCACAATCATATGAAGAAGATTCTGGGAAAGGGGTTCCAAAAATGAAAGTGTGCTTTTAGCAGAAAGAGGAAACTTGAATGCTTGAGAGGAAAAGCACGCATAATCAATAACAAGGTAACTGTATCACTATGAAGTTACCGAGGACTTTCTTTGAATATGGAGCTTGAATAATTTTAAGTACTTTTTTTTTGTAGAGCATATTCATTGCATCATATTGCTGTGTTAACTGTGATGCAGTGTAATTGTTGCTATTATTCATGGCTTATTCACAGTGGGAAATGAGATACTCTATAAGACTAATCATCATTGGAAGGTTTGGTTCACTTCTAGAGACATCACTGAGAATGCTAGGCATATTCTTGACCATGACTCAGGGCTGGCTGAGACTGAGGATGGATCATGGCATCAAGACCCTGTTGGGAATGCTGTTTCTCTTTCTTTGTCTTTCTCTCTCTTTCTCTCCCCTGCCCCTCCTGTGTCTCTCTTGCTCATGGAATAAATAAATGAACTTACAAAAATAATGGCATAATTTCTGGACTACATTTGGTACTGATATGGAGGATGTTTTTCTTTCTTTCATAGTGCTTATCTTCTAAAATAAACAATTTTAAAAAGTTCATAGAGGGATCAGCAGATGGTGTAACGGTTCCATTGCTGGACTCCAATGTAATTGACCATAGTTCAAGTCCCTGACTCAGAGGCTTAAAACTCACGCTGGGTGTGTATGTTCAAAATCCTAAGAGGAGAATGGATGAGAAAGGATTGCGGTATAGCCATTCCCCAGGGAGTAATTTCTCACTTTCGGTCTTTCTGACTAGTGCACACAATCTATAGTAAAAATCTCTCTTAAAAAAAGTTCATAGAGCCTCAGAGCTGGATGGTATCACAGTGATCAAACATGATACTTCGCAGATTTGCACCTGAGTACACCAGGCAAGTGTGTGCCCATGATCTGGGACTGACAGAGGCTAGGGGTTGGACTGCAGTGTCAAGAGTCTGTTGAATGGGGACCAGCAGTTAGTGTAATGGCTATGTTGCTAGACTCCCACATAGTTGACCATGGTTCGAGTCCCGGACCCAGTGGCTTAAACTCACGCCGGGCACGTGTGCATGCGTGCCCAAGGATCCCGAGAGGAGAATGGAGGAGAAGGGATTGCGGTGTGGCCATCCCCCCCCAGGGGGTGATTTCTCACTTTCTGCCTCTCTGTCTCTCTCTGTCGTTCTGGTGAGCGCACGTGCCCTATAGCAAAAACCTCAAAAAAAAAAAAAAAAAGTGAGCCTGTTGAATGCTGTCTCTTTTTGTCTATCTTTCTCACTCAGTGAATGAATGAACGAATGAATAGATAAATAAAGGAAGGAAGGAAGTTGACAGGTACAGGTTGCAACTCATTGCATTTTCACAATAGGAATATGCTCTTGTAAGAACCACCCAGGGCAGGAAAAATCATGGCTAGAACCCCCAACATTCCCTTCTTATCCTATTCAACCTATTCATTATTCCTGGCTTTTCCCACAAAGCAACTGCTATGTCAGTTTCTATCATCACTGAGTGGTTTTGCCGACCGCTGGCATTTATGTAAATGGATTTACACAGTATATGCTCTTGTGGATGCCTTCTTCTGCTCTGCTTCATGTCTGTGACATTCACCTATGTGGTTTCCCTTGCATAATTCATTCATTTTCATCACCTATATCATACAGTTATATAAATGTGTCCATGTATTTATTGATTTTATCTGGTTTGAGTGTGGACAAATAGTGCTTCTATGAATATTTATACCCATGGCCTTTGTACAAGTGTGTGTGCATGTGTGTTTATGTGTATATGCATGTGTGCATGTGTGTTTATGTGTGTTTTCATGTGTGCATGTCTGAGGAGGACATACATTCAAATGGAATTGCACAGCCACACGAGGTGTGTATGTTCAGCTTCAATAGACACTGCAGAATAGCTTTCCAAAGCTTGCTTTCCAGTTTGCTTATGTGACAGTTTCATTTGCTGTACATGAGAATAGAATTTTTTTAAATACGGTGACTTATAGGATTAGGGTATGATGAGAAAAAAAAACAAAACAGTGTTGCCTTAAGAGAAACACCGCTTAGTCTCTAATTATTTCATGTATGTTTGGCATACTCGGCGTTTATAACAAAGCTGATCTCTTCCTTTTGTGAAATTTTACTCATGTGCCCACTTGAACCTTCTTGAGACCAGATAATGATGTAAGGATCTACTGAGTCTAGGAAATCTCATTTATCCCCAGAATATTAGGGATATGGGAATCATTTACCCTGTAATGTATAGTGTTCCTTTAACTAAATCATAAAAATCATTGCTGTTTTATATGAAAAGTTTATGAGGTCACATGAATGCTTGCTTACTGTGCATATGGTGGAAGCTGTGCATTTCAAGTTAAATATAGGAGCAGTTCTGGCTGTAAAGAAGTAGTTTAAGAAATCAAGAGAACTATAAATGGCCATCTGCTCTATTCTCCATTTTTATTTGCTGAATTAACCCAGTGCAATATTTTAATGAATAATGGGTTGGTATTCCATCTGCTCATTAATTTTTTCACACTATAGAATCATCCATCATTTTTACGGAGTGGAAACAATTTGCTATTTTGTAAAAATATTTTTAAAAATAGAGGCAGTGGGTGTAATTCAACTTTCCATTAATTTCAAGTGTATTTTAGAGATGGAAATGCTGAGAGCATCTTTTGTGTCACGGTACTAGGGA
>NW_006159515.1:8218137-8220188 GCF_000334495.1 Tupaia belangeri chinensis | reverse complement strand
AAGTTCTTTGAAAGGACATCATCTTCAGTGATGTATGCCATTCTTTTATAAGATATGTCTGTTTGGGCTTAATTTGAAAGAACAAGAGAAGATCCTTTCTCTGTATGATCAGATAATGCAGAGATGTAAATGGCATCAATGATAATATAATGCTTTGGCAAAAAGAGTGTAAGGATTAGTTCTTTTAAAATAATTTAAAACATATGTCATTATCAGAATTGAGCTTCTGGTATTCCAATTCTGTACGTAGTGCTATGAATCTAAAACGAGTTGAGCAAATTAGTGTGTGCATGCGCATCTGCACACATTTAAATTAAAATTTCATTTAAATATATTTTTCCTTTGTTTCTTTTTTTATTGCTCTGTCTTTTTATTTCTCTTAAGTTGGCATGGCACGTTCCATGCTTTCGGGCCATTTAAAGGTTCATATGTCCGGGAGCAGATGTTGGTTTAATGGCATCTTTAATGCCTGCTGTGCTTCTTCCACAAGTAGATTCCCTGAAATAGGATTTGACCAGAGGGTTCAAACTGACATTTGGAGACCTGATGGGTATAGTGAGAGGTGAGGAGAAAAGAGGAGGGGCTTTAAAATGTTTACTGTTGGGAGTGGGATGGTGGCACTGTGACAAAATGTGAAGCTATGCCAGGTTGACCCACATGGGAGTGTTCCAGGGTCATGGGTAGCAACCTCCCTGAGTGCACTATGTGTGTGCATGCCTATGATCTGTGGCTGGCTGAAGCCAGGGGATCACAGCATCAGGACCTTGTTGAGGATGCTGTCTCTCTCCCTCTGTTTTTTGCTCAGAGAATAAATGAATAAACTTAAAAAAAAATTAGTATTTTTTGTTTTGTTTTGTTTCGTTTTGCTACAGTGAATGTGTGCTTGCCAGAAAAAGAGGGAAAGTGAGAAAACTCCTTTGGGGTATAGCCACCCTGCAATCCCTTCTCCTCCATTCTTCTCTGGTGATTGGGCACATACTCACATATACCTAGATTATTTTTCATGCCACTGGATCTGGGACTTAAACCACATATCAGCCATGTGAGATCCAGCTACTTTAACCACCATGCCACCCACTGGCCCAGTGTTGATGGTTTTTAAGATTTCTGTACAACTTCCCAAATACTTTCTCTTCTAGTGGTTTACTGGCTCAGTCAGTTTTAACTAATTTAACAACACACTTTTAAAAGCCAGCACTCCTATTTTTAGTGGTTCTGGGACCTGGGAGAATTTTTACTTATCACTGGTGGCATATGATTCCTTTTAAAGACAAAAAGACTATCGTGAAGAAGGAATATTGAATAATTAGTTACGACATGCCTATGAATTATAGGAGTACATTCTATGTTAATGTTATTTTGAAAGAATAACCCCAGAATTTTTGCCATTCTCACATGATTCCAAACATCATCATGGATTACCAAACCTTGATAGGTTTTCCAGTTGTCCTCCTTCTGGGGAGGGGTTTTGCAGCTCTTTGGTGGAAGGAAGCTGTGTACTCTCACACTCATGCATTGTCCTCTACTTCACTTTGGTTTAGGTTCCCTTTGTGGGGAGATTGGGGATAGAGAGAAAGGCTGAGAAGATTTCATTGTCTTTGAAATGAGAGCTTCTGTTTACTCTCTTCTATGCCACTGGGGGCAACAGGTGTGGAGTCCTGACTCCTAGGCCAGAGGCCATCTGGTACAAGGCTGGAGATGACATCTCCCCAACCCCCACCCCTCAAGATAGCCTTTTTATCTTAGAGAACTGCCTTCTTCAAAGAGAAGGAGGTGGGGGAATGCAAATTGATTGTTAGTTTCTGAGTTTTGCCAAGTAAAGTAGCATCTTAAAGAAGGGGGGAGGGGCTGACCAAATTCTGATAATTATGACTTAAAGCACTAATCATCTTGTCTAAAGTAGATGAACCACCTTAGAGATACATGTTTTAATTCCATTAAGATTTCCTTATATATTCTTTCTATTGGTGTAGAGGAATTAAAGTTATAACTATTTACTCCTCATGGCTTGCCTGTGAAGTATTGTGTCCCCATGTTTCCCCAAGTCTCTC
>NW_006159515.1:8209177-8218106 GCF_000334495.1 Tupaia belangeri chinensis | reverse complement strand
CTACACATTGTTCAAATGATCTCCTACGTCCAATTTTTCTCATCCTGCCAACTGGAGTATGTGGTATAATTGGGGTATTCCATGCCGACGGGTAAAGCAAATGCTAGGTTATAAATTGTTTTCAAGAGAAGGTGTCATTAAAATTTGAGCAAAAGAAATAGAAAAATTAAATGAGTTAATATCTCACATGGTCCAACACGAGAAGTCAAGGATGTCTGTTTGATTCAACATGCGTACAACAATGACTGAAAAGATAGCGCCCAATTGTGAAGTGAAGTTTTCTTTGCTGGTTGTACTTTGGAAAAATTTTCTTTTTCATTTTTTACATTCCAGTAAATTTTAATCTTTAAGTGAACTATGGATGTCTTTGGGAAGCCATGTTCAGAGACATGACACAGCAAAGTGTTTCTATGGGCTGCAAAGTATAGATAATTGGCAATCATTCATTGGAAACAGAGGCACACAGAAGTCACACATCTTATGGAAGAAGGCCCTGTAACCAAGACAACACCAAGATGTCTCCAAATGTGTACGGTTGACTGTTCCATCGGTGCTGTCAGAGTTTATAATAGAACTTCAAAAAGCTTATGCTCTTCTCTTCTCCCACCCCATTCCACACTGTCTCATCATCGTTAACTCTTTTTACTGCTTTTATGTTCTCCAATATTTCGATTTCTACGATGCATGTCTTGAAAAAAAAACTATGCATGGATTTCAGACATTATTTGCACCAAAATAAAATGTACTTTCATTTTTCCATGAACTTTTGACATTCTCATGTTTCCAACAACTTTTTTTTTTAGAGGTTTTTGCAATAGGGCGTGTGTGCTTGCCAGACAGAGAGAGACAGAGAGACAGAAAGCGGGAAATCACCCCCCAGGGGGGATGGCCACGCTGCAATCCCTTCTCCCCCATTCTCCTCTCAGGATCTTGGGCACGCATGCACACGTGCCCGGTGTTGGGGTTTTAAGCCACTGGGTCCGGGACACGAACCGCAGTGGACTATGTGGGAGTCCAGCGACATAGCCATTACGTAACTGCTGGTCCCCAACATTCCCATGTTTCTTCAAGATTATAAGAACATCTCCAGCTATGGAACAGGAATATAATAGGACGATTATTATCTTTGAAAATTTACTTGTGGTTTTATGGAAATGATTGCTTTTGTTTTTGCATTTTTAAAAAAGTTTGTTATAGGGCACATACACTTACCAGAGAAAGAAGTAGAGAGAAAGAGAGATAGTGAGAATGCACCCCCTCCCCCAGGGAGGATGGCTATGCCACCATCCCTTCTCCATTGTCTTCTCAAGGTTTTGTGCATGCACACACATGTACCTGGCATATTTTTCAGACTGCTGGGTCCAGGACTCAAACTGTGAAGTCAGCCATATGGGATCCAGCTGCCTTAACCACATACCTCTGGCTGGCCCAATGGAAGTAATTTCATTAAAACATCCTTTAATTTAAAATATATAAAACTTTGATGTTTTTGTTAACATTGGTGATGGAAATGAACAAGGAAGGGCAATATAGTATTCTTAAGTTTTCAAGGAAATATGCACCATTGAAGCCATTTCTCTTTCTATTTTACAGAGCTATTAGATAGTCTTTGTCAGAGCAGCAATAAGGTTTGTCTTCTTCACCATTGTACCCTAGTGACCTTTCCATGCAAGGCACATCGGCATATAGAGACATCTCAGATAATAGATATGAACATAGAAGTATGGCTCTGAGACTGGATTCTTGCTTCATACAGCCTGAGTTCAAATACCAGCTTCTATAGATAAGACCTTCTGTAGCCTTGGGATAGTTAACTTAATCCTTCTAAGCTTCAATGTGTGCATTTAGGGACAAAATTAGCTACCTTTCCAAGTTATTATAAAAATTAAGATTTTATATATAAACTGTTCAGTTCCATGCTTGGCTGAGTCTGTATTCAATAAATGGTAACTATTTCATATAATAAATCTTGTCCCAGCTAGACATATTTATTTATTTTTAAGCAAAAATTTAAGATGAGAATGAAGCTTATGCATGAATACAAAAAAATGCTAGAGGACGACTCAGGCCATGTCCAGTGTCCCAGATATGGTTTATGTAGTCAGCACCCAGAAGTGTCAGGAAGCAGTAATGTTCCCCTGTGTAATCAGTCAATTGCTGGCTAATTTTTAAAATAATGTTGGCTTCTTTTTTTGTCCCTCTGCCTTAATCATAAACCTTGGTGTCCAGAAAGAAGAAATAGCACTGGTAGCTTGAAATCCATCAGAGTGTAAAGTGTATTTATCAGAATCCATAAAGAATGTTCGATTATGCTATTTGTTCCAATGAAAAGGGTCTATGTTGATGATCATGTTAATTAGGATATTTTCTTCTTTACTGGAATTATTCTATACAATCAATGCTTTACTTCCTCATGTTTCAAAGCACATAATTTGTAATTTTCCGAAATGGAAGAGACAGATAGTACCAAATCTTTTCTTTATAGCTCATTCCCTAGAGAAGCTTGTAGCTGTGCTGAAAAAATGGAAAAAAATAAAAACTTCAGGCATATTGCGTGAACTATATACTAAGATATCATAGAAAAATTTTTTAACCTTATCATGAAATGCTCAGGGGTATTGCCTATACAATCAGCCAAAGAAATGTATGAGCCTTAAAAACAAGCAGAAAGTAAGAGATACATCAATTCTCTTTTCATTATTACTCTTCTCTTTTTTTCTCTAGTTTATCTATCAATATTTTATAAATAAAGAAAATAAAAAACACATTAATGTGATGAAATAAAAATCATAAAATTAACACTTTGAAGAACATTTGGAGATATTATATGGTAGTTTTCATATGAAAGGATAATCTTAAGTTAAAAACATTCACTTTAGTTCAAAAAATATGCATGCTTATTTAATACAAATTGTGTGCTAAGAACCAGGGACTGACTAAAATAAGGTTAGGGTTAGGGTTAGGGTTAGATCATGTCACAAGACATGATCTCTGCCTTCCAAACTTCCAGTCTATTCAATAAAATAGAATAGTGACAACTACCTAAGATAATGTAAGGCAAATTAATTAACATGTGGCAAAAGCACAAAGCCACCAAGTCTGGGACTTGAACCATGGTTGACTACATAGGAGTTCAGCGATGTAGCCATTACGCCAACTGCTGGTCCCAGTATTCATCTCATGTCTATATCACTTTTTGGTAGAGTTTAAGCACCCTGAAAAATTTTTTCCAAACATGCCCTATATTCTGGATAAACCTTTAATAAAAAATATTATGGTCCAGCCTGGTGGCATAGCCCATAGTCTACAGGACTGCAGTGGTGGAAATCTTGTAGCTGACCCCGAGATTGGATCCCTAGGTTGACCCAAAAATGCGTACAGGTCGGGACCAGCAGTTAGTGAAATGGCTATGTCGCTGGGTTCCCATGTAGTCGACCGCCATTCAAGCCCCAGACCTGGTGGCTTAAACTCATGCCAGGCACGCGCGTGTGTGTGTGCCCAAGATCCTGAGAGGAGAATGTCTCTCTCTGTCTTTCTGGAGAACGCACGTGCCCTATAGCAAAAACCTCTCCAAAAAAAAGAAAAAAGAATGCGTACAGGTGCCCAACAACCTGAGGTCATGGAGCGCTTGGGGAAAGGTGACCGGGACTTGTGGAGACTGTCAAGAATCTCTCCCTCTCTCTCTCTCGGTCATGCACATATTGTCCATCATTTAAAAAAAACTTTATAAATATTAACTCATTTAATATCCATTTCTTCATGACAGAAGCAGTAGTAGTATTTTCATTTTATACAGTAAGAAATTAAAGCACAAGGAAGTTGAATCAGTTATTTACGATCTCATGGCTCATTTGGGGTAGAAGTGACGCTTAGCTCAAACAGTCTGACATTTTCATCACCACAGATTTTGCTGTCTTTGGAAGGCAGTTAGTTGGTTTTTCTCACTGCTCTGCTATTTTCCTGGCACTTAGAATGTGGCCCAGCTCTGTAGTTAATGAGTAAACTGGATGTAGTAATTTGAGGTGATGGTACAATATCTCTTTCCCATGTTCATAAACCAGTGAATATCTAGAAAGATAAAGTCAGAAAGTTTGTTTTTGTTCAATCACTCTAGAATTTTCCTTTTGAATATATCTCTTAAGTCTTGTTTTTCAAAGCTCTCTGGATTTTTTTTTTCATCTGTCTGCATGATTCCATTTTCTATTAAAACACGGCTATTGTAAACTCAGCAGTAAATACTAAATATTAAATACTTGACTGCTTTCTTATGGTCATGTGCTGAGTCTAGCAAATTAATCAAAAGAAAGCTTATCTCCAAAATGTCCTCCTTTTAATTGCACTGTGGGAAATAAGTTAACGCAATGACATTTGAAGAGAAATGTGAACTTAATCAAACTGAGCAAGCCTTTATTGATCATGACAAGTGCCACGCACTGTGCTTCACTATGAGTAAAAAACTTCTGAAGTATGTCTCCATCAAGGAGTTCATGGTCTGGGAGACAGACAAGAGCCTAAGTAAGTACAGAAGTTATTACTAGAGTATGGCAGGAACATACAGCTATCTGTCTGGAGAATTCTGTAAAGAGGAAGAATTAACTGGAAAAGGTTGGTGGAGGAGAGAATGTTAGGTGTCTTAAGAATTTGGTAAGTGAACAATTTCAATTCAGGATTGAGGGATTAGTGCAGATAGGGCTGTTGGTGGTGTAGGTTCCAGACATAGAAAAAAAAAAAAAACATGAAAAATCCTATGTTGTAAAACTTGATACAAGTTGATCTTTCATGGGAAAAGAAAAAAAGTCTATGAATTTAAATTCTTTTTTAAAAATAATTAACCCCACAAATTGCAATGACACTATTCAAAGTTGAGAACTGCATATGTCTAAAATTGCTGACAGGAAATAAAATAATGTTATTTCATAGGCACTTTAATATTTTTTAATCATAAATAGTGAAATTATAGTTTCATTTAATGTCATCCTCTTAGAACTAACATGTGGTATAGTGTTAGGAGGCAAACAAACTTATACAAATACTGGTTGAATTTTTGCTGGTTAAATTTCAGGTTGTTAGCATTTCAGATACATTTCTATAATAACATTCTTGACATTTACTTACAGTATATACTTAAGATGTATCCAATCAGTTTATCTATGGGTGAAACTTGGCACAGATGTTTTGTGGTATGTTACACATCTTTGGGATGACACAGGTGTTTCTTTAACAGCACATTGTAGATTTTAAGATTTTGAAAATTTCCCTCATTTGTATCATGGTGTATAATTTACAGAGTCTGTTTCTGAAACGGTTTTCTCTTCCTACTTTGTTTTAGTTGATTCCAGCACTGGTTCTGTGAGTTAGACGAACAACAGCTAGTTCAGAATTCCATGTCCTGGTCCCTCCTCTTTTTACCCACTCTTCAAATGACCAGATACAATGTGTTCACATAGCAGTTGAGAGCATGCAATTCCAAAGTAGGTGTCAGGACACTTGCAAGATCATTGATCAAGTGGCACTGTGAGAGCAACATCGATGGCCCGTGAGTCATGTGACTGGGGTTTCAATCCATCTTGAATCATCCATCACCTCGATGTAGACCCTGAACATATCACTAGACTTATCTGTGTCTCAGTAAATCATAACTGAAAATGAGTTGGAAGGGAAGAGACTAAATCATTTCCAAGGTCTCTTCTGGCTTGAAGTTCTGAGACTTGTGGTGAACTCAAAAGTACATGAAATAGAATAAACATAGCCACTAGAAAAATGTGTCAGAAGATTTTCATGAAGTCTGAAGGTTTCAAAACCTTGTGACACAAAGTGCATTTCAGCGTGCTGCCTACTCAACAGATGGGCAGTGTCTCTTCATACGAAATGTTCTTTTAAAAAGCTGCTTTCATGTCCTCATTGACTGCTTTTCATACGTGTGACTTGAGCTTACTCTGGTTAGACAATTGCTCCATTTAAGTGATCTAGTGGTGTGCTTCTATTAGGAAATTTTGATTATCCTTAAATATAGTAAATAGACATCTTCTGCTATTTTTTAAAAAGTGTTTTTGCCTTAGGGTATGTGTGCTCACTGGGGAAAAAGAGAAACAGACACAGTGAGAAGGAAAGTGAGAAATCAGCCCCCAGGGGAGATGGCCATTCCACAGTCTCTTCTCCTCCAGTCTCCTCCCATTCATGAAGTCTGAAGGTTTCAAAACCTTGTGACACAAAGTGCATTTCAGCGTGCTGCCTACTCAACAGATGGGCAGTGTCTCTTCATACGAAATGTTCTTTTAAAAAGCTGCTTTCATGTCCTCATTGACTGCTTTTCATACGTGTGACTTGAGCTTACTCTGGTTAGACAATTGCTCCATTTAAGTGATCTAGTGGTGTGCTTCTATTAGGAAATTTTGATTATCCTTAAATATAGTAAATAGACATCTTCTGCTATTTTTTAAAAAGTGTTTTTGCCTTAGGGTATGTGTGCTCACTGGGGAAAAAGAGAAACAGACACAGTGAGAAGGAAAGTGAGAAATCAGCCCCCAGGGGAGATGGCCATTCCACAGTCTCTTCTCCTCCAGTCTCCTCCCAGGATCTTGGGCATGCATGCACACATGCACAACATCGTTTTCAAGCCACTGGTCCGGTACTTGAACTGCAGTCGGCCAGGAGGGAGTCCAGAAACTTAACTCCTGCACCATCTGCTGGTCCTGGTTTTCTGCTATTTTTAAAAGAAGGTCAAAATAATTACTATCAGATATTGTAAATCAAAGGAAACAGTTCACAATGGCTACGGAAACGTATTTGCTTTTGGATGAGCCGTATTCTCTAGAGCATCATACTATGAAGTGTGGAGCAAAAAATAAACACAGAAGTCACTTTTAGAAAAACATGATGGTATCTCACAGCACCTGTATCCCACAGTAATTGTTGGGAATTTTTTTTTCTTGTGTATTGATCCCTAAATTAGATAATGGACTAGAGGTCAGAACTAAGATTTATTGCCCATTGCTACAGTGGTACATTTTCCAGAGAAATGCAGAACTTTCTTTGACATCATCTTGGATCAAAGTCTACATTTTATTGCCAGTTCCTCAGACATTTCCTCTTTGAAAATCTGTGTTCCTATTGGCAAAATCTCTTAACTTCTATCAGCATTGCCAACAGTTCCCACTCTTTAAATGATTCCTATGTAAATGCTAAGGTACACAGATCCTACCTATGAATCTAGGCTCATGGAATCCTAACCAGGGCCCATATTTTATTTTTGATATTTCTTAGAAAGTAGTCTGTTTTCCAAATACAGTTGCTATGTGAAAAAATTATGGGTCTCTGTCCATTTCTGTAGATTACACAGAATTCATCAGAAGAAGAGCTCTGTGAACCCAAAGCTCAGAGTATTATTTTCTATCACTAAGTTAACTTATTAGATAGTTGAATTCATTCTCTTTCATTTCTTTGAGTAAAGGAGGCATAACATAGTAGACTGATTCTTTGAAGGCTCAATCAGGATCATAATAATTTGTATTTCCTTAGCACCTAGTAGGTGTCAGTAAAACTTTGTTGAGTAAACAAAGAGTCTAATAGGCTTCCAACTGAAGGACAAATGTACAGGATACTTGTTACAGAATAATTCATAAGATGATAGTGGCAAAGGGTCATCTTTCCTTTCTGTAAATGTATTCAAGGGTTCAGACTGAACTGAAGTCTTCCAAACCTTAATATACTTAGTGCTGGCATCTTAAACTAATTTATGGATATGACTTTTGTAGTATGTCATGGAGATAATTTGTCTACAATCATTTCATAGGCATCACTGAATAGCTATCCTGTAATAAAAGTCCACCATTATTATATTGAATCTGACTTAAATACAGAATGTAAGTTGTACTCTTTTGTAGAATGCATTTAAATACCTTGATTAAACTCAACTAACTCAATTTCAAATGACATTTAATGCCCTTAGTCTTTTATTTTTTCTCCTGCAATGGCGAATCCCTTTCCTTGGCTTCTCATCATAGTTATCGATTTTATTTTTCTATTAGTTTACAGAAAAATTAGGGTATTTATATGAGTTTATGTTAACTACAGTTACTTAACAATTTAAAATTGTGCAATAGTGAAGATAATTTAAATATATTGACTTTATCACGATTGAATTGCATTTTAAGAATCAGTCTTTATTTCCAACATAATCATTCACTAATGTTTGTTCCTTCTCAGCATCTTTTGGCATCCAGCTGCTGCTAATCCAGCCCAAGGCTTTCACGAACGATGGGGTTTACCTCAGTTTAGCTGAGCTGGTAAAAGTAACCTGAACTGTGTTTATTGTGGTTTCACTGGAGGAAGACAAGGGAAGAACAGAATGTTGGAGTTAACTCTGTTTCTCTAGAGCAGTAGTTGTCAACAGCAAGTTCCAGACCAGTAGTGCCAGCATCACCTGAGAAAATTCTCAGACCCCACCCAGAATTACTGAATGAGAAACTCTAGAGATGGAGCCCAGAAATCCGGTTCATAAGCCTCTGGGTGATTCTAATGCACACTCACCCATGAGCACTACTGCTTTAAGTGTTCTCTTCATGTGAAGGGATTCTTTGTGAGTTAAAACAACTAAGAATAACATCTCATCTCAGGGAAGCCCAGGTAACACAACTTAAGTCTCAATTTAAAGTGAAACCTGGGACAAGCAGTTGGCATAATGGCTGTGTCGCTGGATTCCCATGTAGTCGACCCCAGTTCAAGTCCAAGACTCAGTGGCTTAAACTCATGCCAGGCACATGTGGGTGCATGCCCGAGATCCTGAGAATGGAGGAGAAGGGATTGTAGAATGGCCACCCCCCTGGGAGAGGGGGTGATTTCTCGCTTTCTGTCTCTCTGTCTTTCTGGAGAGTGCACACGCCCTGTAGCAAAAACCTCTCCAAAAAAAAAAAAAAAAAAAAAAAAAAAA
>NW_006159515.1:8179514-8209148 GCF_000334495.1 Tupaia belangeri chinensis | reverse complement strand
AGCAAAAAACCCCCCAAAAAAAAAAAAAAAAAAAAAAAAAGTGAAACCTAGCCATTTACATGGATCTTTATGTCACACAAACTTGAGCTTGCATGCCACTGGTCAGATTCCTAACTCAGTCATCTCGGGCTGCCCAGCTGATTCTTTGGGTCCTCATCTGTGGAGAAATGCATACCTTTCTGGCTATTGTGAAGATTAGAAATGATATGTGAGAAGCAAGAACCTGAGTTGCTTTTGCCATATCACCAGTGAGGCTTATGTGTTGGAGCACTCACTTGCACAAGCCCTTTCTATATAATAATAATTTCAAACCTAATCATGTCTGGTATTTGAAATCTATATTCATTTTTTTCAATTAAAGAGGACTCTTAGATTGTATTACTTTCAGGTCCACAGAATCCAGATGCACTATTGGCATTGCACAAAGCACATGACAGGCTTAATGTGTTAGTTACTCTGGCATCGAATTTATTTACTATTCCTGCCATTTTTTGTCATTTACATTGGAGTCAAGAATTGCGTTCTGGAACAACTTACCAACATAGCACATAAGGCATGTGATGGATGCATGGTACACATTTATGAATGACAATGAGGTTGAACTGTATTTAAGAACCAAAACTTAAGTGTCGGAGCAATTCAGTGTCTCACAAAGCAGGAGTCTTCATGCTTGTCAGGTCAGGTGAAGATTCCAGCCTCTCCATTTGTATTTCTCCAACACCTGGAAGGCAAAAGATATGGAGGGTTGGATTTTTTTTTTTAAGGCAAAAACCTTTTTAAACTAATGTGAAGTTGCTTAAGATTCAAATGACAGTTCTCTGAAAGTCAAATTGTATTCTTTGCCCTCTCTTTGACAATGATTATAGTAATTGAACAGAATATAGTCTTCTCCATCAAAGTGTATGAATGTAGACTCTTAAGGTTGTATTTTCAAAGAAGCATGTATAGACTTACCCATGTGTCTCCTGTTAATACCAATAGTGGCGTGCAGGAAGGTACTTTTGCTCTTGGGCTTAAAAGTGTACCCCACAGCATTAATACAAGTATCCTTCAGCACCATCAATTATTCCACTGTTCTATGACTTCTTTTCAATTAATTTCATTCCAGAATATGAAGTTGTCTGAATAGTGATTTTTTTTTTTTCCTGTAATGATAGTCGTGCTAGCATTTTCAGTATTTATCAAGTGCTGACTGAATCTTTTTGGTCGAAGAGTTGGTTAGGAAAATCACTGTCAAACTCACTCACCACCATAGTAACCGAATTTTAATACCTTCTGGGGATACAGACATTTATATAATCTAACTCTATGGTGCTGAGGTGCAGTGTATGTAGTGTATTTATGATTGAACAGAAAGTTTCAAACAGCAGCCTGTGAAATTGGATTTTAGATGTAATGTACCATAAATAAGTGCTATAAAGATTGCCTTTAATGCTATAAATCAGATTTTATTGGTTTCAGCTATCTCATTCTGGTTATTGTATTACCCACAAAATCAGAGGAAATCAAAGAGCTGGAATATTTTTTATTTTAATATCTCATATTCTATAGTAATGGCACTTGCACCCTTACAGCTTCCTTTTTGGGGAGGTTGGACAAGGTTGACAGGTGGCAGGCCCCAGCAACATATCAGTGGCAAGATCAGTGTAAACAACCAAACTTTGGGATTTGAGACATTTAAAAATATCCCATCTGTGAAATAGACACGGTAGGTGAATTGGCAGATTCCTTCTCTTTCTGAGAAGCCGGTTGTCATGTTCTCCCAGCCAGGCTGACACCTGTAGAGACTGGCAGGTGTGCTTTGCGTCTTCTGCAAAATGTATGGACTTCAGCGATGAGGCTGTCCGTTGGGGCTGAGAGGGTGCTCATGTATGGCCTATCTGAGTTTTTTCTAAAGCATCCCAAATGGATGTTATAAAAGAAAGTGTCTCTTTAAACAGTCTTCCAATATTGGATTTAGAATGCATTCCCTCCCCACCCCCCACAACACTTTGATGATTTTCTATTCAGCATGGTTCAGTCAAGAAAATAGAGAAAATAGACATATTAGGTTTCCTTTTGTTTTTTAAAAGATTTTTTTTTTCTATAGAGCACATGTGCTCACTGGAGAGACAGAAAGAGATAGAAAGTAAGAAATCACCCCCCCACACACATGGGTGATGGCCACACTGTAATCTCTTCTCCTCCATTCTCTTCTCAGAAATTTTGGCACGTGTACACACATGCCTGGTGTGAGCTTCAAGTTGCTGGGTCGGGGACTCAAACTGAGGTGGACCATGTGGGAGTCCAGTGCTTTAACCACTGTGTCACCTGCTGGCCCCACATTGGTATTCTTTTTAATGCATAAGAGTATATAATATGAATTGTGAGAGTACAGGAGGTTATAGTAACCTAAAAATGATCTGCTTGGGACCAGAGCAGTTTTCAAGCTATTTAAATTGCTGTGTGTGATTGGTGACTGTGTTGTTTCCCTAGATGTTTATTTACACAAGTACTGTGAGTTTTCTAATACTGCAAATACCTACTAGTGTCTTTTGAATGTCTGACTTTGATTTTATTATTATTATTATTATTTTTCTGAGAGGTTTTTGCTATAGAGCACGTGCGCTCGCCAGACAGACAAGAGAGAGACAGAGAGACAGAAAGCAAGAAATCACCCCCCAGGGGGGATAGCCATGCCGCAATCCCTTCTCTTCCATTCTCCTCTCGGGATCTTGGGCACGCACGCACGCACGCACGCACATGCGCCTGGCGTGAGTTTTAAGCCACTGGGTCCAGGATGCGAACCACGGTCGACTACGTGGGAGTCCAGCGACCTAGCCATTACGCTAACTGCTAGTCCCACTTTGATTTTATTATTTAAGGTTGAAGGCATATACCCTGAAGAAGCCAGGAGGACAGTGGAATTTTCTTGAATGAAGAGTATCAGACAGCTATATCTTCATTATACTTCACTTTTTAATTAGTTATTTAATTAATTTTCAATTTTTTTAGAGGTTTTTACCTTAGGGCATTTGTACTTGCCAGAGAGAGAGACACAGACAAACAGAAGTAGTGAGAGGGAAAGTGAGAAATCACCTCTGGGGGGGGGGAGAGATGGCCACGCCACAATCCCTTCTCCTCCAGTCTCCTCCTGGGATCTTGGGCATACACACACACACACACACACACACGTTGTGATTTTCAAGCCCTCAGGTCCAGGACTCGAATTGCAGTCGTCCATATGGGAGTCAGTGACATAACCACTATGCCATCTGCTGGTCCCATAGTTAATTTATTTTTACTACAGCATTAAACCAGATACGTTCTTGTTAGTTCTCCTTCCTGAAAAATAACCATCATTACCAATTAGAGAAGACACTGAAATTTTGTATTTTTGTTTTGATGACAAAGCAGTCTCATTCTATAGATGCTTAGATGATTTTTAACCAACGGGAGATAAACACCATATATAACATTAATACTGCTAATTTTATGCCAATTTGAGTCCAGCATTATTTTTTCCCAAACTATGAAATCTTCTTGATGCCACCTTCCTGGCTGTGAGTTAAACTGGAAGCACTAAGGGGATTAGGGCTGATCAGGGCTTGACATTTAGTATTGCCAGTTCACTGCCGAAAGTGCAGCCAAGGAGCTCAGCCCAGGACCTGGGAGGCAGCTGCATCCCAGGGTGTGCTTTGGCGCTTGTTTTAGGTTGCGCTCAATTTCCTGGGAGCCAATGAGCTGCATGCATTCAGCAAGGAACTGTCCCTGTGCACAAGTTTCCGTGCAGCTGCAAATGGAAACAATAGGGCTTTTATTCTTAAAAATACTTATGATGCTTGTCCTACATTCTTTTATTTTATTTTCTTCCTTTGTGGGTGAGAAAGACAGAGAGAGAGAGAGAGACAGAGACACAGAGAGAGAAAACTCCCAACAGTGTCTTGATGGGACCAGCCTCAGTCAGCCCTGAGTCACCAGCACATGCATGTCTGGTCTACTGACGATGGTCTCCAGACATGAGCCCAGAAGCTTCTCATGGGAGTCAGCCTTGTCATGTCTTGCAGCACCATTGGTCAGCTACCCCCTGTTCCCTGGTCTTGATGGAGTAAGAGCGAAGCTATTTCCCTCTCTCTTTAATCTGGCCTTCTCCAAGATGCTATCATCCACCTTAACCTGTGCTTTTAGCGTAAAACCAATCAGATGATTCAACATTTTTTTTTAATCCTTTTGTGTTTCTCTTTACATGACTTTCTTTAGACAGATCCTAGAAACATAATGTTGCATATGGTTTATTTGGTTTGCGTTACCTCGCTTCCTATTCTGGACCAATCAACCTATGATCACCAGAAATGAATTTTGATTCAACAGTCAGGTGCCCTTCACCGATGCAACAAGGGACATCACTTGGAGAGCCATGGGGCATCTCACCAAACAAAGGAGAAAACAGAGGTTATTACAGGATTTTGACTGATAGTGGAGTTTAGGTGAAATTTAAACAAAGCCATGTTTGGATAGGCTCAGAGCAAAGCAGGGCTGTGTGCAGCGGGTTTAACGTCAAGTCTAAAATGTGAAGTGGATCTAAGGTCCTGTTTCCTTGGAAACTACACAGTTAAGATAGATGTAGAATGTTTTTGTCCAGAAACCCCTTATTTTAAGCTCTGCACCTAGCCTGGAAATTGAAGTGGCTTTTGGTGTCAAAGTGAATTAGATCCTCTAAGGCACGAGTGGGATGTTTCATTTTTACTCATATAATTTGCAAAGAAATAAAATTTGGGGTACTTTATGATTTTAGAAAATGAAGTAATTCAACAAGTAAAGGAAGCAGAAGCCACCCAAAGAAGAGGGTTGTTATGATACTTTATAGTTGTAATATGTACTTGGGAGAAATAATGTTTCTTCTTAACTTTTCAGCAGGTATTATCTGTGGCTGTTATTCCAGCTTGTTGAATGGCTAGGTATATGTTGAAAGGCTTTCTCAGCCTAATTTTTACTTTCTTAATCTCCATATCAGTTAGGAAAACTTTGTAAAGAACAAAATTCTCATGGTAAATGGTGTTAAATAGTTAAGAAAATATATCAGTTAACAACAGAAAAGCCAAGGACTGAAAAGGACTTCAGGCAAAATTTGATCAAGCAACTTTAAAAAATCTTTTATTTATTTCTATCTCTTCCTGTGGCTCTCCATATTGTCTACTTTGCTCAGATCATAAATATAACTCCTTTGAAACTCATGATGATTATGTATTGGCATTTATATTGTGCCCTTCATAACTCTTCTTTCATTTCTTACAAGTTTTTCTCAGTCCTGTTTCCCTAATAATTTTATCTTCTCTGTCTTTCAGATCACTCATCCTGTCTTCATCTGGGTCTTACTTAGTTGTTTAAACTGTCTCTTATGTTTTATATTTCAATTGTTTTATTTCTTTTTTTAAAAATAATTATTTTATTTTTTAACTTTTTTATTTATTTTAATGTGACCAGAGAGAGACAGAGAAAGAAAGTGAGAAAGCAAGCTGCCAGATCTAGGACTCGAACTGCAGTCAGCCATGTGGGAGTCTAGTGCCCTTAACCACCATGCCACCTACAGGCCCCTCTATTATTTTATTCCTAAAAATTTCAGATGGTTAATTTTGAAGTATGCCTGGCTTTGTTATAGCACTTATGTTTCTTATATACTTTCAGTTTGTCCTTCTGTGTCCTCAATCATTTTAAATATACATATTTTTTATTCTGTATCTCATAGTTTGATTAGCTGAAATCCTTAGCGATCTATTTCTTTTACCTTTTGACTCTCACTCAGTAATTTTTTTATTTGGTAATTTTGGGCTGTGAACTTATTTTCCTTGAGATCTTATTAATTGGATGCTGCACAACCTGAGTTGAGCACAAGGTGGTGGGGGGATGGGGATGGACAGGAATCTCAGGATTATGTTAAGTGTTCAGGTTGGAGGTTTCTCTACCCTGCTGCAGTAAAAATTCAGGCCTCGAATCTTCGCAAGAGATTATATTTGAGTATACATTCTCAGGAAAATATTTATTTATCCAGGCCTAGTATGTCTCCCTGTGCTGGAGGATCAGGGACAGGACTTATTTTGGTCAATGATTTTTTATACAATTAGGTCTTCAACTTGCGTGTCAATCTAGTTACAACTCTTAATTCTTTGTATTTTTTTAAAGGATCTTTTGCTATGGGGTGCATGTGCTTGCTGAAGAGACAGAGACAAAAAGCGAGCAATCACCCCCTCCCCCTCAGTCGAATAGCCATGCTACAATCTCTTCTCTGCTCTCCACTTGGGATTTTGGTACATGTGCAGGTGTACCCAGTGTGAGTTTTAAGCCACCAGGTCCAGGATTCAAACCTCAGTTGACTACGTGGGAGTCCAGCAATGTAACCATTACGCCATCTGCTAGTCCCACAACTCTGAATTCTTATGGGCCCGAGACATCACCTCCTGTCCCCATATCTGCTATCAAATGGAAGCTTCTTGGGTGTAGAGAATGGCAATCAATCTGCTCCTTCTCAGCTTACCCTTTGTACTTTGTCTTCAGCTCCTTTTACTCTTGATTTGGACTTTCTTCTTTCACCAGCCAGCATGTTTGTCTCTGGGAAGGTGACTCTGCTCTCATCACTTGACTTTGCTGAGACATTTTCTTTCCATGGGCTTAGCTATTCGTTTAAAAGGACGGTTGCTGTATTTTACTTGGTATTTCTAAGTGTTCTCTAGCATGTGGTTTCCAGGTTACCTAGTTGCATTAGTTAGTGTTCTCCAGAGAAATAAAAGCAATGGGACATTTGTACAAGGGAACTTCAAAAAGTACACAGAAAGATGGAAATAAAATATCTATCATATCTATATCTCCTTCCTTCCTCAAATGTATATATTTAGCTACATGAACACACACGTATTTGGATTTATACACACACACGTGTATATAGATGTGTGTGACATATATTATTATTAACATATATAATATACATGTTTATAACAATATTTAATAATATAATATATGTATATATAATATAATATTATATGTATACATTGGTATATATATGATAATATATATGTATATATAATATAATATATGTATATACAATATAATAATATATGTGTGATATATAAGTCACACATAAGTACGACTATGTGTGGGTGTGTGTGTGTATATATATATATATATATATATACCTCTGTCTCTCTATGCCTGCACACTGGTACCATTCCCCAGCTTGACTAATATGCTGTCAGTACCTTAGAAGCAAGCCCTCTCTGTCTGATCACAGAACCCATATTTCCTGCAAAGGTAACATTTTTGAATTTTGTATCATTAACACCATTTAGTTTCTTTTTACCTTCATGTATATATCTATAAGCATTACATTTTTAATTTTGCATTTCACAAAAGTGGAATAATACAATATTTTGTCTAAATTGATTTTATTTACTTAGTTTTTTTTTTAAGATTCAACTTTGCTAGTGTGTGCAGTTGGTATATTAGTCATTTACACAGTGTAAATATACCATTGAATGACTATAACACAATTTCTGGCCCATGTTATTATTAATTTACACCTTTTGTTTGTTTTTCCAGTTTGATCTATCAGACAGTAGGTCTCTGAACATTTTTGAACTAATATTTTGGTATGTGCGACCACCAGTTTCTTCGAGTATATATTAAGAAATAGAATTGCTGGATTTAAATTATGCTTAGGTCCAACTTTACAAATTATAGATCATCATGAGGCACAAATCATTTTTCTGAAGCAACTATACCAATTTGCATTCCCAATAGCATTGTACAAAAGTTTCCGTAGCTTCATATTCTTTCCAATGCTCAATTTTAAAAATTTTTGCCAATTTAATGTTTAAATTTTGACAATTTAGTGTTTGCTCTTTAGGTTTTGGATAAATCTCCTTATGTTGTAAATTTATTGCTCCCCAATCACTAGTAACATTGAACAGTTTCTTGTTACATAATTCTTTTTATGTATTTTGTTTTGCAAAATACTTATATGTGGGGTCAGCAGATGGCATGGGGGTAAGAGGGCTGGATCCCATATGGCCAACTATGGTTCAAGTCCTGGATTTGGTGGCTTGGAAACACTTCAGACGTGTGTGCCTGCATGCCCAAAATCCTGAGAAGAGAATGGAGAAGGAATTGCCATATGGTCATCCTTTCTGGAGAATGATTTCTCACTTTCCCTCAGCACATGCTCCCTATGGGGTGGGGAGAAGGTTGGAAGAAAGAGCTTATTTGTGACTTTTGCTCAGTTTTGTATTCTCATTATTAATTTTAAATTTATTTCTATATCATGGGTCCTAATTTTTGATACATTTCTGGGTTGCAAAATACTCCCAATTTCTGTTAGTCCTTTTGCTCTCTTTATGGTACTCTTTGTAAAGAACTCTTAATTTCGGCATAGTCCCATTTATCATTATTTTTCTATCTATTTTACTATTTTGGGGTATTATTTATAAATATTTTCCTGCAGCAGTTTTTTTTTTTTTTTTGAGAGGTTTTTGCTATAGGGTGCATGCGCTCACTAGAAAGACAGAGACAGAGAGACAGAAAGTGAGAAATCACTCCCCAAGGAGGATGGCCACACCACAATCCCTTCTCCTCCATTCTTCTCTCGGAATCATGGGCACGCATGCATATATATCCGGTGTGAGTTCAAGCCACCGGGTCCGGGACTCGAATGATGGTAGACCATATGGGAGTCCAGCGACATAGCCATTACGTCAATTGCTGGTTCCCCTGCAGCAATTTTACAAAGTTATTTTCCTATATTGTCATATAATATGCCTAGATTTAATTTTTGTGTATGGTATGAGGTAGGAAATCCAATTTCTTGATCGTAACATAAAAGACTAATTCTTCAAAATGACTTATTGAAATGAATATTTTTTTTCTTAAGCTTGGCAATAAACTCTGTCAGTCACTAGTGTTCATTTTTGCACAGATCTGTTATAAAGCTCTCATTTTTGTTTCATTGGATTATTTAAATACCCAAACCAGTATTTTGCTGCCTTATTATTAATGTAACAAGGTTAGCTAGAATATATGTTAGGACACATAACCTATGTTCTTTTCTTCAAGTGTGTCTTGGCTGATCTAGATCATTTAGTATTCCATATAAAATTGTTTTAAGTTTATTTTCTTTATTTTCTAAGAGAGATACCCTTAAGAGGGTTTGGCCACTCCCTGAGGTCCTTGCTCCAGCCTCTCAGCCAGCCAGGGTCACTAGCACGCATGTGCTCAGCATGCTTAGGTCAATCTGGGATCTGATCCCAGGCCTTCAGTATGGCTCTGATATCTCACAGTGGGATCGTGTCTAGGAATTCATATACATTTTTGTGTCATTTGTCCGTAAAAAATTTGGGAAGATCTGTTATTTTCATAGTACTGGATCTTTCTATTTGTAATTTTGACATTACTATCAAATTTTTGTTTTGGCAGGCTTTAATGTTTTGTTTAAAGTGAGTCATTTTTCAGAAGCATTGCATATAATTGGTTAAATTTATTCCTTGATACTTAAATTTATTTAGTGCTATTTCAAATAGTATATTTTAAAAATTACATTTCTTATCTTATTGTTACTGGAGTATGGAGAGACAGATAATTTTGAATATTTAATATCCAACAGTTTTGCTATAATCCCATAGGAACTGTAAGACTTCTATTGAATATTCTTTTTGTGTGCTATCAATACACTCATATCTTTTTTTTTTTTTAAACATTTTTTTTTTTTTTTTTTTGGAGAGGTTTTTGCCGTAGGGCCCGTGCGCTCGCCAGACAGACAGAAAGAGACAGAGAGACAGAAAGCGAGAAATCACCCCCCAGGGGGGATGGTCACGCCCCAATCCCTTCGCCTCCACTCTCCTCTCGGGATCTTGGGCACGCACGTACACGCGCCCGGCGTGAGTTTTAAGCCACCGGGTCCGGGACGCGAACCGCGGTCGACTACGTGGGAGTCCAGCGACATAGCCATTACACTAACTGCTGGTCCCATACACTCATATCTTTTGTAAACGAAGACAGTTTTATTTTTTCTATCCTGGTTCTTGTATTTTTATTTTGTTACTGATTGGAAGCGTTCTCTCATTCTGTGGCTTTAATTGATAGAAGTCAATTTTGTACTGTTCTGTACTCCAGAGTTATTCTTTCAAAATGCTATCTGTATTGTATGTGTTTTGGTGAAGCCCTTCTGATAATTTTTTATTACTATTAATTCTTGGCTTATATACTTTGTTAAAGTAGTTTTTGTTTTAATTTAATCATGGATGCATGTTGGGTTTTAGCCACTGGTTTTACACATCTGCATAGAAGATCATATATTTTTTTTCTTTAATCTTTTGATGTGATGAGATAGAGTAATCAATTTCTGATAATCTTTTATTCATAGAATGATAACAACTTGGCAATGGTGAGCATCTTTTTAGTATAATGCCAAGTTGTATTTGCTAATACTTTTTTTAGGAATTTTGGAACTATATCTATGATTTGTATTGGTCTATTACTTTATTATCTCTTACTATTTTCTATTTCTTTTTTTTTTTTCATTTTAAACCTATATTGCTCTCATTCAGTGAGTTAGAGAATAGATATCTCTTCTATTTTCAGAAAGAGTATGTGTTTGCTTTGTATTTTAATTCCTTGTCTATTTAGCAAACTTTTCCATAAGGTTGTTTGGTCCTGGTAAAAAGTGACTTGGCCTCCATAAGGTCATTTGGTTCATTGTAAGATTTTAAACTATGGATTTAATTTCATTAATGATTATATGACCACTTAGATTTTCTAATTTTTCTTGAGCCAGTTTTAAAAGTTATATGTTGTAAAAGTTTAGCTATTTCATTTATGACTTTATGTATATGTCATAAATGCTTTTATAATATCTTTCTATTATCATTTAAACCTCTTCTGCATCTGAAATTATAACTATTAAAATTCTAATTATTATTTATTTGTATCATTTCTCATTTTTAAATATGTATTTTCAATATTTTTCCTACTTCCTTGATATTTTCAGAGAAATAACTTGACATTTTGATCCATCCTATCATAGAATATTTGTGTTTTAGATTTTTTTCTCTTCACTAATTATTTCATTGTACTTTATTTTGTTTATTCTATTTTCTGTCTCTAATTTTTAAAATTTGATGCTTAGTTATTTGAAGATTTTCATCTTTTAAATAGATAAATATACACTTATAAATTTTCCTCAGTATTTATTAGCAAAACCCCACTAATTTTGTTATTCTTCATGTACCTATAAATTTTCAGTGCATACAATTTAAAGCTGTTATTATGCTTTATATAAGTCTCAAATTGTTAAGCTTAACTGGTTAGCTAAACTTTTCCTTGTCGTGAAGAGACAGTTCTGTCCATACTTTTTTATCCTCTCTCTATTTTTTTTATAAATTTACATTTAATCACTATATATATTTTCAGTGTACAACATTGCTTTTTCCAGCACTAACATGGTGCATATAAGTCAAGCCAAAGACATTACTGTATACATTATCATCAGCAAATAATTTAATTTTTTTTTATTTAAATGTATTATTTTTCCCATTTTCCTCTCTCCCTCCTTCTATTACTTTTTTCTCTCTCTTAGACACTATTCTCTTTGTGACATTTTGGGTTAATATTTGTTTGACATAACTGTTTTCATTCCTTTATATTCTCACGTGTTCAGAAGGTGTGTGTATTTATTGTGTATGTATTTGTATACATGCATGTACACACATGAATGAAATCCAGACAGATTGTGGCCAGCGAGTAGCATGGAGGTTAAAGCAGTTGAATCTCACATGGCCAACTGTGCCGTTTGAGTCCTGGACCTGGCAGCTTGAAAGACATGCCAGGCATGTGTGCATGTGTGCCCAAAATCTGTAAAGGAGAATGGATTGGAGAGTGGCCATCCCACCTGGGAGGTGATTCTCACTTTCCCTCTATTTCTCTCTTTTTGTCCCCAGTGAATGTACATGCCCTATAGCAAATAAACAACAAAAAAGAAATGTGCATATGTCTATATGTGTTTTCAGTTTTAATAAACTTTTAAAAGATTAGGAAGCTATTTATTTCATTAAGTTTGTATTTCATCTTGGGAACCAGCAGTTAGCATAATGGCTATGTCGCTGAACTCCCATGTAGTCAACCGCAGTTCGAGTCCCAGACCTGATGACTTAAACTCACGCTAGGCACACGTGTGTGTGTGTGCACAAGATCCTGAGAGGAGAATGGAGGAGAAGGGATTGTGGCATGGCCATCCCCCTGGGGAGTGATTTCTCGCTTTCTGTCTCTCTGTCTCTCTCTGTCTTTCTGGTGAGCGCACGTGCCCTATAGTGAAAACCTCTCCAAAAAAAAAAAAAAATTTAGACTTTCAGAAATGAGAATTCCATAGGACCATTAGATGGCATAGTGATTATGTCACTGGATTCCTATGCCGGGCACATGTGCGTGTGTGCCCAAAATCCTGAGAGGAAATTGGAAGAGAAGGGATTGCAGCATGACCAGCTCCCTTAGGGGGTGATTTCTCACTTTCTGTCTTTCTGTCTCTCTGTTGAGCATACTTGCCCTATAGCAAAAATGTCAAAAATGTCTCTCAAAAAAAAAAAAAAAAAGGGAAAAAAGAAATGAGAAGTCTTTTCTTTTCCAAAAAATTTAATTAAAATTTTTTGATACACTCAATAACTGTATCATTATGGCATCCAAAATGAATTTTCCCAGCATGCATACACTGTATACTAATCCAGTTAAAAGTATTATCATACATGTTATCATCAACAGACAAGTTTTCATTTTTGTGTCCCTTAAAGGTTTTGCTTTTTTCTTTTCCCTTTGATTCCCTTTCTCTCACCCTCCCCCATTTCCTACCTTACTCCCACGTTGTCTCTACTATCCACAGTAGTTCTCCATCTTTTTATATTTTCAGTCTTTCAGTTTCTGCCATAGAGGGTAGACATTTGGTGTATATTAAGTGGGGACATACACTGTCTCTTTTTCAAAATCTAGCTTGCTTAACTTAGTAGTAAATATTACATATTCATCCACCTTTTATCAATTGCGAGGGTCTCATTTTTGTTTATGGCTGAGTAATTTTCCGTAGCATATGTGTGCTATACTTTTTCAATCCATTCATCTGAGAAGTCCTTTCTAAGTTGTCTTTTCTTATAATCCCTGTTAGAATAGGGACATGAATCAAAATTATTATGAGTTTTACATTTTTTAGAAGTGTACCTCACCATTTTAATTAGAAATCGATGTGTTTTGGTACATTTTTAAAATTCATTTATTTATTTCCTTAGAGAGAGAGATTAAAAAGAGAGACATTCACAGGAGGGTATTTATTTATTTTTTATTATTATTACTTTTTGGAGAGGTTTTTGCTATAGAGTGTGTGCACTTGCCAGACAGAGAAAGACAGAGAGACATAAAGTGAGAAATCACCCCCCAGGGGGGATGACCATGTCGCAATCCCTTCTCCTTCGTTCTCCTCTTGGGATCTTGGGCATGCATGCACACGCGCCCGGCGTGAGTTTTAAGCCACCGGGTCCAGGACGCGAACCGTGGTTGACTACGTGAGAGTCCAGCGACATAGCCATTGCACTAACTGCTGGTCCCTATTTATTTATTTTTTTTTTGGAGAGGTTTTTGCTATAGGGCGCATGCACTCGCCAGACAGACAGAGAGAGACAGAGAGACAGAAAGCGAGAAATCACCCCCCAAGGGTATGGCTATGTTGCAATCCCTTCTCCTTCATTCTCCTCTTGGGATCTTGGGCATGCACGCACACGCACCCAGAGTGAGTGTAAGCCACCTGGTCTGGCACTCAAACCGTGGTCGTCTACGTGGGAGTCCCGCGACATAGCCATTATGCCAACTGCTGGTCCCAACACAGGAGGGTATTTTTACCATACCATAATCTAACCCCAGTCTCAGCCAGCCATGAATGCTATAAATTTTATTCTCAAAAGGCTGATTATAGAAGACACTGACTTTATCCAATATTTTAAAAATGTAATGAGCTAAATGAGAAAGTTTTTAAAGTAAATGATATAATTGTATGGAAAATAAATAGCTACTTATTTAATTTTTCTAATCCTCCATACTACTATTTGAGGCCAGTCATTCTATTGGAGGATTCAGTTTTCATTAGAGACTGATTCACAGCTTCAGTGTGTACCATCTCACAGTTATCTACGGTTATCTCAGACATGTTGCAAAACTCTCAAAATGTAATTAGCTTCAGTACACATTGGCTCTATGTCATGTTTCTTATACATCAACTCAAGAGTTTCTCCAGTTAATATTGCAAAATTCTCAAAAACCCAATTAATTTTGACTCACTTTAGTAGGGATGTCATAAAATTCTGAAACGTTTCCAGCAATGATAGGATGTCAGGTCCAGTGCTGTAGAGTTTATGAAAATCTTCTTGAATTTAAACTAAGATGCTGAATGCTGAAGGGAATGGGAAGGGATGCCATTTGGCAAGCCTGAGGCAGATGTATCTGGAAATCCATGCAAATTAGAGTTCAAGTTAGTTGAGATAGAGATGAATGAGCTGTTACTAAATGATTGGTCTTGCCATGGTTTGAATGTTGGTGAGTCTGCTGAAATTTTAATGTCGAATCTTAATACCAGTACAATAATGGTAAGATTTGGAGCCATTAGGAGGTGATTAGGCCATGAGGACTCCACTTTCATGAGTGAAATTAGTCCCTTGTAAAAGGACTTGAGAAAGTGAGTTTGCTCCTTTCATCTCTTCTCTTGCCATGTGATAATATGGTGTTTGTCCTATTTACCTTTCTCAGCCCTTCTACCATATGAGAATGCAACAAGAATGATCTCACCAGACACCAAAGGCTGGTGTCTTTGATCTGTGACTTCTTAGCCTCCAGAACTATAAGTAATACATTTCTGTTATTTATAAATTACCCAGTCTAAAGTATTTTGTTATAGTAGCAAGAATGGACTAAGACATAATGGAGAACTCTTTTAACTCCAGACTATCAACCTGTGGACACTTGTTGCCCTCAAAATATTAATGAATATAACTTGATTTGTGAATATCAAAACTTTTCGTTGTTGCTTTTTGCAGCTCAGTTTTTAAAAATATCTTTTAAGGTAGTTCCAAAGTACTAGCCCTAGGAAACTCAGGGAATTTAAACCACTATTAAGGGCTTAAATGATATCTTGAAGTAAGATGCAATCACTGGTTTTGCATTTAGTCACTACCTGTTGAGCTCTGAGAACAGGTTTTAGCATAAGCAGGATTCCAGCCCTCAGCAACTTCTGTACTGAAAGTGAATCACTGCTTTTAAGCAGCAATACTATTTCTTTTTATTGTCAGTGTTGGTGATGGAACTTTGATAGTTTAGCCTGTACACTACACTAAGGATTAAGGAAAACATTACTTTTGCCCATATGGTGCATCATCTGAATATACCAGGCAAGACATTAGTTGATGTAAAAATCTGGGGATACATGAATTAGATGTTCATGTTTACAGTGAAATCAGCCAGGTCATTTGTTAGTATTTCTCCTCTTACTGTGCTGCAAGCCACACTTGTAATCAGAATCTCGTCTAATTCTTGTTCTATTTTTTCATCTTGCTTTCCTGTCACTATTCTAATCCTAGAAGCAGCAAAGTTGGCAGAGTGCCTCTTGCCTGCAGTGAGTCAAAATATGGAGGAACAGATTTCAGTACTATCCTATGGATCAGTCAGCATGGGTGTGCACATCGGCAAGAACTCTGTGTGCCTCAGACTTCCACATAGGCAGGGATATAAAGTGAAGGCATATGTACAAAAGCAACAGGAAAAGAAGAAATGAAGAACAACTGCAGAAAGCAAAATAAATCTCAGCTTGGTCTGGGAACAAACAGTACACAGTTCTGTTCTGTTTGCTTAAAAATAAAATTTTTAGTCACAAAAAAAGTGAATTATAGACTGGAGTCTTTGTTGAGTCTTAATTGAATGGATACAGTATGCTCCAAAGGCATTAGAGAGGAGAGACTCTAGAAAAACTTAAAATGGAGAAAAATTTAGAAGCCCATTAGTCTGTGACTTCAATTCAATGATAAGGAAGTTGAGGTCCAGAGATGTAATGGACTTAGCTGCAGGCACCGAGTACCATGGAAGAACTAGAATGAATGCTCTTTCCCATAGCATCTAGTTCTTGATGTTTCCAATGTTCATCAACAATCTTGATGTACACCTGAAACATAATGTGGAGATGGATTTTATAAATAGAATGTTTGTGCTCCCATCCCAATTCATACGTTGAAGCCAAATCACAATGTGATTGTATCTGCAGGTCTGCCTTTGTGAGGTAATTAGGTTTTAAGGGTGGAGCCACCACGAATAAAATTAATGTCCTTTATTTATTTTTTGAGGAATTATTTTTTTTATATTTTTACTTACTATTATTATTATTATCATTATTATTTAAATTTGACCAGAGAGAAAGAGAAATTGAAAAAGCAAGCCACCAGGTCTGGGACGTGAACCGCAGTCGGCCCTATAGGAGTCCAGTGCTTTAACCACCATACTGATCAGTGCTGACACTGATCTCAGACTTCCAACCTCCAGAACTGAGAGAAATAAGTCTCTGTGATTTATAAGCCCCCCAGTCCATGATACTGTTTTAGAGACATCTAAACTGACTAAAAAAATGTGTGACAAGTGATGAGGGGACCGTATCCCTGGATTCTGCATCTGCACATGCCTCATTTGTCATTGCTGATGTTCATGGCAAAGAGGTGTGTAGAAGAAAAGTCAGTAAGAGAAGGTTAAAGACAAAATGGCTTGTTTTGTCTAAATAGGGATTTATAAGGCTAGAGATTTGGGATCCCTTGAAACTCAACCTTTGTTCAACAAATAAAGTCTCACTGTTCACGTTCTAAGGTAACAGAGTTTCTGAGACTTAGTGTCATTCATTCATTCATCTATTCACCCATTCATTTATTAAATTACATGTATAAGCATCTCTGTAACAGAAAAATATGTGAAGACTTTATTATTGTCAAACTGATTAGACATTACTCTATATTGACTTCACCCTACTGGCGTTAACATTGCTTCCTACCATTTCTGTGAAAATCCTTGCTACTGAACCTCCAGGAACTCACACTTTTTGTCTTACACATATTTCTATGAGATGTCTTCTTACCACCTTCAGAGGTACCTGCTCCTCAACTAACCCCAGAAATGGTGTTTCTTACCCAAAGATTCTCAGCTACCCTTTCTCTCTTTTAACAAGTTCTTCATGGAATATTTCATCTTCTCTCAGGGGTGATTTCTTTCTTTTTTTTTTTTTTAGAATTATTTCATTTCATTTTACTTATTTTATTATAATTTGACCATATACGGACAGAGTGAGAGAGAAAGAGAGATGGAAAGGGAGAAAGCAAGCTGCCAGGTCCAAGACTCGAACCCAATTGGCCATGTGGTACTCCACCGCCCTTTACCACCATATCAGCTGCTAGCCCCAGATTTCTACTCCCCTAAGTTTCTGAGTCATAGAATACAATCTTAATCTCTGACTCTCCTCTGAGTTTCAGGCTTACAAAGCCAAAGGCCTCACATGTACCTCAAGCCATTCACTTTCTACCTCAAGCAAACACAATGACTTTCCTATTCTACCAGGTCAATATTTTTCTACATCACCATGCTCTTCACCCTACTATTGCTGCCCTGGTATAGGTCTGCTTCATAATTCTCTCATCAAAATTATTCAGATTTCCTCTCAGTTAAGTACTCTGTTTTCAGCCTTACACAAATAAAATTCACCCTTTTTATTTTGCTACTAGTTTGAACTATTTAAAACATAGATATAAGACTGATTCTCTTAAAACTCTAGGTGTTCATTTTTCTCATAAACAATAACATTTAAAAAAAGTCCTTGCTTGCCAGGATGCTGCCAGTCTTAATGGCTGTAGTTTCCATCTTGGCCCTTGAAGTTTATAGAGAAAATTGCTCACAATCCCTGTCCACCCCTTCTGTTCCATGCCCTCCTGCCTTCGCTCTGGGCATTTGTGTCCTCCCTGCAATGCTTTCTCTTCCTCACTTGCTCGACTTAACGCCTATTTATTTTTCAGGACTCAACTCTGACATAGTCTCCTCCTGGCAGTCTCTCTGACTATCCCCCCAAGTTACGTACCCATCTGCTGTGTTCCTTTTAGCCTTCTGAGCTAGCTGTATATAACCTCTAATCACAGGGTACACACACATTATGCTTATGCATCACGTCCTGATTACCGTCTAAGCTTCTCGGGAGGAGTAAGTATGCAAGCCCATCTTCTCTGGGGTAGGAGCTGCAGTGCCTCATTCAGAGTGGGTTGACAAGTGTCCTGACCTGGACTGCCAGACCCCTGGCTATATACGAGATACACAGATACACACTATATTGCCCGGCCTTGGAAATCCCACACTGGACAGTGGGAGACCTATGCACCTGGCACTTTTCACCCAGACCCCAGTATGACAGACTCCACACAGGATACAAAACCGCAGACTCAGCCTGACGGAGGAAAGAAGGAAGAAGGATCAGAAAATGCTCCTTACACGAGGTGAACCTTTAGCCCTTTTCTTCTTACCCTCTTCTGCACTTGGACTTCTTTAATTAAAGAAACACAATCCCTTGAAAACCTGATTGCAGAGGCACGGACTCCTTCATCGACGACTTGATGAAATCCTAAGCTTTCCCTGGGAGCCATTTCTTTCATCTTGCTTCCGCAAGTGTTTAAGCCAAGAAGAAAGTACATTTGTGTTTGCCAGGGACTTGCAAAATGTGCTCCTGACTGGCAAAACACAAAACGCTTTAAAAAGTGAGGAAATTGTGCAGCCAGCGTTGCCATCTGATAATCGCAGACAGGCTCAGGTTTGCACAGAAATTGGGAGGAAGGCGCTTGCTGCGTCGTAAGTGTGTGGCTGATAAGAGAACTCCATGGTGCTCTTGCCAAACAGCACTTTCAGACCCACACTCCACACCTACTGCCTTTGGATGAAGTCGCCTACACAGAGCTGAGGGAGAATTTGGCTCTGAGTGTGCAATTTGGCCAAGGCTGCCGCTCTGAATGTTGAGAAAACAGCAGCGTGCCGTTGGAGGTAGGGTCTGGGCACATCAACTGGATTTCTCTTCCTATCTCTCAGGCCCCCTCAGGCCCAGAGCACAACGTGAGTCATTTTATTTACTTCTGTTGCTTTGTGGTGCCAGAGTCACAGCGGCCCAGTTCTGAAGGGAAGCACGACATATTTTTCCAGAGCCCCTATTGCTAGAAACTCAGAATGGAGTTGACATAAATCTAATGAAATGAAAGTGCTCTCTTCCCCTCCCATGAATCCCAGAAAGCAGTGGCATTTGGAAAATTGTGTTCTAAACGAGTTGACGAGGGCAGGAGTTCAATAGAAGCAAGCTATGAATTTATATATATTTAAAGATTTCTGCTCTATTCTTTTCCTTTCTGCTGCTCGAAGATAAATCATATTCAGCTTTAGGGAGTTTAAATATCATGCATGTACACCTGAGGATTTTTTTAAAAAAATAATAATAAAGGAGAGAGAGAGAGAAAAGGAGAGGTTTAGAACCATTTGGTTATACACAGGAAAAAAAAAAGGAAAAGAATGAGAGTGATTTCCTTGGTTACCTTCTAGAAATTAGAAGAAAAATCATCTTTGCGAAGTTGTATTATTTGTAGACTCAAACTATTCTGGTGCTTGATGAATTCAAAGACTATTATAACTATTGTATCCTTACATAACTATGTGTTAATTTAATTTTATTTGTTGAGGAGAGGCCCAGCTGACATTGCCTATATACAAGGCAGAAAAAATATTTAGCTTACCAGACTGATATGATAAACAACATTGGGAGCAGGCATACGATAGCCGTCTATATAAAGAGCATTCGTTAAGCATCAGGTATTTTGTGCTCTATACTATGTATACAAATTATTTCTTGCTGTCAGATGATAGAGTTATCTATATCGCACATATTTGGAGATTAAATTTGGGGTCATGGGCAAGTTACTTAATCTTTCTTATTTTCAGTTTTCTAATCTAGAATATGGGGATACCGAGCTGAAAAGCATATTCTGTCAACTAATTAAGAGAACATCTTGTCTGGGACAGAGCAAGTGGTTTCTGCTATTAGCCTGTGTTAATAGTGAGACCAAAGACGAGCAGGGCAGATGATAGATGGTGATTAAGAGTGAGGCTTTAGAAGCTGCATGGTCATGGGTTCAACAAATATTCATTGAATACTCTCCGGGTGCCAGGGATTTGCTAGATGCTGCATATTCAGTGATGAACAAAAACATGAGGTTTCTGCTTTTATGGACTGAATAGCTTCTGGAATAAAGAATAAATAAGTGAACAAGCAAAAATACATTCTTCCTTCCTCCCCAAATGGTAGTACATTCTTACAGTCTCTGTTTTTTATCCAAAGTCCAAGTTAAAATCCTTTAGCTGTGTTGTTTATATATGATGTTTCCATGGTACCTGCGAAGGTTGGCTTTAGGGGTTGACCCGGGGATTCTTCTTTGGTTTAGAAGCCACTTAGGGTTACCGAGAGGAAAAGGTCAGTCACACTACTGTTATCTCCTGCGTGATAGTTCTTATCACACTTATGGCAAAACACCCAGTTGTTTAGTATCAGCAAAAAAACACTTGCAGCTCGTTTATTCCGTAGTGTGACCAACCATCTTGGTTTTCCCAGGACTGAGGATTCCCAGTACTGACATTTTCAGTGTCAACCTGAGAAAGCCCTAGATAAACCAGGATGAGCTGCTCATGCTACTTGTCCTACCCACTTGTCCATTTCAGCCCTAGAAATACGTAATTTCACAATGTGAAAAGTTCTATGAATAAAGAGATTAGGATGCTATAAATTAGGCTGGGGGGTCTCATCTATACTGAGTGGGAAGTGGCTCTGAAAAGGCAATATTTGAGCTAAGACCCCAAGCATAGGACATTAAGTTTAGCTTGCACCTTGATTCTCAGTTGTTTAATATCAGACAAGTAGTGACTCTCTCAACTGCAGTTTCTTCCTCTGTAGTAAGTGGATAATCATCATATATACCTAATTATACCTCTCACATCTAATCATGCCATACTTCATAGGGAAGTTTTGAGACTTAAATAAAATAAGGTATGCAAATAACTTAAAATATTTTTGGCTATTGATTTTTAAATTTATTCTTTTGAAAATATATATTTTTAAATTATTGAGACTTCTTTCATGGCTTAACTGGTCATCCTAGAGAATATTCCATACACATTTGAGAAAAATGTATATTCTTCTATTGTTAAATGACATTTTCAATAGATTTATGTTATGCTTGATCTATAGAATTGTTCGAAATCTCTATTTTCTTTTCCGGTTATCTGCTAGTTGATTTACTTATTACTGAGAGTAGATTATATGAATGGATTTAAAATTTTTGCACCAAATGAACTTATACTTTACTTCCATTTCCATGAATTTTTAACAGATTTTTGCCTTAGAGCATATTCACTCACTGGAGAGAGACAGAGGCAGTGAGAGAGAAAATAAGAAATCTCCCCCCCACACACACCGAGGGGATGGCTATACTGCAATCCCCTCTCCTCCATTCTTCTCCTGGAATCTGGGGCACTAGGGCACACATGCACACACTCCCAGTGTGATTTTCAAGCCACCTGGTGCAGGACTTGAACTGCAGTTGGCCATGTGGGAATCCAGTGATGTAACCACTGTGCCATCTGCTGTCCCCTTTCATGAAATTTTTGAAGTTCTTTTGTATGTTTAAAGTTGCCATATTTTCTTTTTTAAAAAATATTTTATTTAAATTTATTCATTTATTTATTTATTTAAATTTTACCAGAGAGGGACAAAGTGAGAGAGAAAGTGAGAAAGTGAGCTTCCAGGTTTGAGACATGAACCTCATTTGGTCATGTGGGAGTCCAGCACCCTTTACCACCATGCCACCTGCTAGCCCTGCCATATTTTCTTAATTAATTTGACCTCATTATCATTATAAAATGTCCTTGTTTGTTTCTAGTAATTTTTATTTGAAAGTACTTTTGGTCTGATATGAGTAAATCCACTCTAATTATATTTTGATTGCTGTTTCTGCACTATATCGTTTCTATCCTTTTATTTTCAACCTATTTGTGTCTTTGAAAATGTTTCTTTAAGATAGCATGTAATTGGAGATAGCATGTAATTGGATCATGACTTTTTGTCCATTCTTCTAATCACTGCATATTAATTGAAGCATTCAGACTATTTAATATTAATGGAATTATTGATTAGGTAGGATTTATATTTGCCATTTTTGCTATTTGTTTTCTGTGTCTTATGTCATTGATGTCTTCCCAATTGCAGCCTTCTTTTGTGATAGATAATTTCTAGTGTACCATTTTTATTCCCTCACTATGTGTGTGTGTTTTAGAATTTGTCCCAAATTATAGGTATAATTAACATCTTAATTTATAACAATCTAGATTCTTTGAGTCTATATCAGCATAATTTTAATAGTACAAAAACCTTGGCTCCTATGTACTTTCAGTTCTTCTCTCCACTGTATGCTATTATCTTCATAGAAATTATATCTACCCATTTTCTGCCTATTAACACATAGGCAGATACATAGATACATAGATATTGCTTTATGCATTGTCATTTAAATAGGATGGGAAGTGGAGGAATTGGAAACCAAAATAAGCATTTATACCATCTTTTACACTTACCTATATAGTTGCCTCTACTGGTGCTCTCTTGTTACTGTCTAGTGTCCTTCCATTTCAACCTGAAGGGCTCCATTTAGAATATTTTTGTAGTTTTGTAGCAAATACATTATCTTACTTTTTTCATTTGGGGAAATATTAATTTCAACTTCATTTTTGAAAGATAATTTTTCTCTACACAGAATTCTTTGTTGACAGACTTTTTTTTCTTTAGCCCCTTACTTAGGTCATTACATTGACTTCCGTCCTTCATAGTCACAGACAAGAAATCAACTGTAAATCTTACTGTGGATTCTTGTATGTGTTGAGTAGATTTCTCTCTTGCTACTTTCAAGATTCTCTCTTTGTTTCTGACTTTCATTCATTTGATTATAATGTGTTTAGTTGTAAATCCTTTTGTGCTTACCATAAATGGTGTTTGTTGAGCTTATTGGCTATGTAGATTAATATTTTTATAAAGCTAGAGAAGTTTCAACCCTTCTTTTTTTTTTTTTGAAGAGGTTTTTGCTATAGGGTGCGTGTGCTTGTTGGAAAGACAGAGAGAGACAGAGAGATAGAAAGCAAGAAATTACCCCCCAGAGGGGATGGCCATGCCACAACCCCTTCTTGGGATCTTGAGCACACACGCACACATGCCTGGCATGAGTTTAAGCCACCGGGTCCAGGACTTGAATCGCAGTCAGCTATATGGGAGTTCAGCGACATAGCCATTATGCTAACTGCTGGTCCCAGACTTTACTTCTTCAAATATCCTTTTAACCCTAGTTTTTCTTTTTTTCTTCTGGGACTTTTTATTCACATGATGGTTCCCTTGACATTATTTACTGATTTCTGAGGTTCTGTTTGTTATCTTTTATTCTTTTTTTTTCCTGTTTCCCTAACTAGATCATTTAAATTAACCTATCTCCAAGCTCATAGTTTGTTTGTTTTTTCCTTCTGCATGTTCAAATCTGTTGTAGTAAAACTTTCAATTTCAATGATTTGTCTCCAGAAATTCTACTTGGTTATTTAAGAAAGAAAAATAGCAAATACATTATCTTACTTTTTTCATTTGGGGAAATATTAATTTCAACTTCATTTTTGAAAGATAATTTTTCTCTACACAGAATTCTTTGTTGACAGACTTTTTTTTCTTTAGCCCCTTACTTAGGTCATTACATTGACTTCCGTCCTTCATAGTCACAGACAAGAAATCAACTGTAAATCTTACTGTGGATTCTTGTATGTGTTGAGTAGATTTCTCTCTTGCTACTTTCAAGATTCTCTCTTTGTTTCTGACTTTCATTCATTTGATTATAATGTGTTTAGTTGTAAATCCTTTTGTGCTTACCATAAATGGTGTTTGTTGAGCTTATTGGCTATGTAGATTAATATTTTTATAAAGCTAGAGAAGTTTCAACCCTTCTTTTTTTTTTTTTGAAGAGGTTTTTGCTATAGGGTGCGTGTGCTTGTTGGAAAGACAGAGAGAGACAGAGAGATAGAAAGCAAGAAATTACCCCCCAGAGGGGATGGCCATGCCACAACCCCTTCTTGGGATCTTGAGCACACACGCACACATGCCTGGCATGAGTTTAAGCCACCGGGTCCAGGACTTGAATCGCAGTCAGCTATATGGGAGTTCAGCGACATAGCCATTATGCTAACTGCTGGTCCCAGACTTTACTTCTTCAAATATCCTTTTAACCCTAGTTTTTCTTTTTTTCTTCTGGGACTTTTTATTCACATGATGGTTCCCTTGACATTATTTACTGATTTCTGAGGTTCTGTTTGTTATCTTTTATTCTTTTTTTTTCCTGTTTCCCTAACTAGATCATTTAAATTAACCTATCTCCAAGCTCATAGTTTGTTTGTTTTTTCCTTCTGCATGTTCAAATCTGTTGTAGTAAAACTTTCAATTTCAATGATTTGTCTCCAGAAATTCTACTTGGTTATTTAAAATAATTTTAATCTTTTTATCGATAATCTCTGTTTGGTGAGATGTCAGTCTCACATTCTTCTCTAGGTCTATATATGTCTTTCCTTAGTTCTTTGCACATATTTAAAATAGCTGATTTAAAGTGTTTGTAGAGTTCCACATCTGATTTTCTTCAGGTATAGTTTCTACTGATTGCTTTTTCTTGTCTATGGGTCATACTTTCTTTTTTTTTTCTGTAATTTTTTGTTGAGATCTGAACATTTTAACTAATATAATGTGGCAACCCTGTAAAGGAGATTCTATTCCCTCCCTAGCATTTATTGTTTTTAATTGTTTCTTTGGTGACTTTTCTCAGCAAATTCTGTAAAGTCTGTATTCATGTGTGTGTGTGTGTGTGGCCACTGAAGTCCCAGCTAGGTGAACTTAGTGATCAACTATTGATTGGACAGTGATTTCCTTAAATGTCTGGAATTAATAAGTCTCCATTGAGGGCTGGTTGTGTGTACTGGAAAGGGCCTTTAACCTTCAAGTGGTTGTTCTCAGCCTTAATTTTTCTGCTTGCGCAGAACTTCACATTAGGCCAGAGTTTAGACTTTCTTAGGTCTTCGTGAGCATGCACACAGCCCTAGGCATCTGAATGTCTCTGTACATGAACACAACTTCTGTTCTAGAGTCTCAGGAATATTTTGGGCCTTTTCAAAGCTGCCTGTGAACATATCATTACCCATATTTTCCTTTTAACCTTTTTGTTTCATCTGTGATTTCACATGTTATCCACTGCCTCAGGTAGCTGCAATTTAAACAATTGCCTGTGATATGTGAGTGTGATGTGCATGTGCAGCTTTGCACGTCATGCAAAGTGTCTAGTCAAGTCAAATTAAGACAGCCTTATGAGTGGAGTCTTCCAGGAAATCACAAGACAGGCCAAATAATGAATAATTCTCTGGGATTAGGACATTGAAAGAGTTTATACACCATTCTGTGCTCTCCAAAAGCAACCAGGCTATAGGATTTAACTGTGACTATGGAATGTTGGTTTTCAGTACTACTTCAGGGCAATTAGTCCTAAATATGGTAAAACACCATGAAGCATGAAGCGTGCTTTTTAATCTTTTTTAGAGTAGTTTTTACTATAGGGCGCGTGCGCTCACCAGAGAGACAGAGAGAGACAGAGAGACAGAAAGAGAGAAATCACCCCCCAGGGGGGATGGCCACTCCTCAATCCCTTCTCCTCTCAGGATCTTAGGCATGCACACATACGTGCCCGGCATGAGTTTAAGCCACCGGGTCTGGGATTCAAACCGTGGTCGACTACATGGGAGTCCAGCGACATAGCCATTATGCTAACTGTTGGTCCCCATGAAGCATGCTTTTAAAACAACATCTATCTATCTATCTATCTATCTATCTTTCTTTCTTTCCTTCTTTCTAAAAAATGCTCTCTGAATTGTACAAGGCTTTGGTTAATTTTTAGAGTTATATAAAAGTTCATTCAGACTTTTTTTTTTTGGTCGCTGTTCTTATTTTTTTAAGAACACTAGAGAACACAGAGAAAGAAAGAGAGAGAGAGGAGCACATCACAAGAGAGACTTCATTTCACAGTCCGCCCCCAGCCTCAGTCAGCCAGGATCAGTGGCACTGTGTGCATACTTAGCACATACAGGGAGACTTTGGAACATGAACCTGAGACCATTCCATGTGGGCCCAGCATTATGGAGTATTGTGTTACTGCTCACCACTGCAGCTGCCTTGATAGTATTCTTATTGTTTTTATGGACGAAGGTTTGTTTTTTTGTTTTTTGTTTTTTTTTTATGTCCTTATAATCACATTATACTTGTGCCATCCCTGGCTATTGAAAGACTCAGTGAATGATGTTTGTTTGTTATTATCAATTAGCTAAAGAATCTTATAAGATAAACATTATTATTATTATCATCTTACAAAAAATAATAAGACAGGAAGAAAACAAGGTATTTAATCTCTTCTGCTTTCTCTTACTGTCCTTTTCCCATTTCAGGAGCCAGTGGGGTTTCTCATTAATGTCCATTCTCAGAAAGGCATTTGATATTAATCAATTATGTCACAGATTTGGGGTCATAGATTACTTCTCCTATGAAAATGTGAACTGAATCAACAACGTCTTTATTCTCTTAAAGATATTTGAAGTATCAGTGAGAAAAAACATAATTATGTTTTTAAGTCAAAAAAATCCTTGGAATCCCTAAAATAACATCAAGTGGGCAAACTAGACCGAGACCACCATTGTCCATGGGCATGGAGACCTGTCAGGCTCATGTGAGATGAATAGGGCACTGCCTCAGGGCTGTGGAATGCTGAGAGGAGCTGCATCTTGAAAACTGACTGACATTCTTGGAGGAATACAGTGAGGACTGCTTTCATGTCATGCAGCCAGCAAACTCAAAATAGGATATGAAAATCAATCGCAGAAACCCAGGGCTATGCCATAGGATCAGAGATGTCACAGGTGAACCTTATGTAAAAAAAAAAAAAAACCCAAATTGTTAAACCCTCTTGTTTGCTTGTTGGTATGACAAATAGACAAACTATACTTTAGGAAAGAAAAAAAAAAGGTCCATGTATGATGGTGTTCTTTTATGGGTCTTTCGTCAAAGATAGTGTGCATCCATAAATGACATTTATTTGAAATATAATCTCAAACTTTTGTTTTAGATGAAGAAACTATTCTGCTTCAGACATTGGATCAGTCTTGGAACCAAATGATGATGTAATGGTTACATCACTGGACTCCCACATAGTCAACTATGGATCAAGTCCTGGACAGGGTGACTTAAAACTCAAGTCAGGCGTGTGTGTATGTATACTCAACATCCCGAAAGGAGACTGGAAGAGAAGGGATTTTGATGTGGCCATCCCCCTGGGGAGTAATTTCTTGCTTTCTGTCTCTCCATCTTTCTGATGAGCACGCATGCCTTATAACAAAAATATCTCTTAAAAAAAGAAAGAAAGAAAGAAAGAAAGAAAGAAAAAAATTGAATCAGTCTTGTACCAGAAATACTTACTGTTCAAATTCTATTATTAATGTGTTGGTCGCTAAAAATAAACCATGAATAGATTCAGACACACACACACACACATACACACACACACACATACACAAACACTACAATCATACTTGTATATACATAGGCATACACACACATACACATATTGTAAGTAAACATTGTTTAGTTTGATTCCTGACAACAGAACATGGGATAGCCCTGTAATACTTTTTACTTCTGTTAAGTACTCTCACAGTAGTCAGGAGGAGTAGAATTGCAAAGATCAAAAAATTCACACACACACACACACACACACACACACACACAAATTCACCACCATCTCAGGTATATGAGATGTTGCCTTTCTTCTTTTTGTTTCTGTTTTATTTTGGTTTGTTTTGATTTAGAAGAAGCAAGAGAAGAATCCTGCTTTTAACCTGGCCTTTATGTGTAGCCACTTAGACCTATAGGATCATATCAAATGACTTCAAAAGTCATTTTATAAATTTGGACCTTAAGGTCCAGAGAATCCGAGTGACTGGTAGAATTTATAAGAGTCAGATAGCTCATAACTGTCATTCCTTTTGTCAGTATCTTCTTCATGTTACTGTTCTAATTCATGCATTCCACCTAGCAAAATAACACTGAAATGGGAAAGCTTGATCATGCTTGGAAATCTCCCTAATGTATTTGACCTTACGTGTACTTGAGTTATATAATTCCTACTATCTGAAAAAAAATCAAATAATAATCACATTTAATATAGGATATCACGTGCTGTGTACACTCTGTTGACACCAATATGGCCTGAATTGAACTTTACAGTTTTAGCCCATAAATAAATATAGGAATGATGGTTCATCTTGAATGTTCAGGTAGAATTCTAGCAGAGAATTTGGACCCTGTCTATCAGCTTAGAGATGAAATGACGTACAAATTGGTAAGACAAATTCTGGGTTCATTGTACTAAAATTAGTTAATAACACAGTGATCTACATGGAACTAAGGAAATTCTGATTTCTTCATCTACAATTCTTGATTGGATGCCATTACAAAAAAAGTTTTGCTTCTAATAGCCAAGATGAAACTCAGTAGGCCCAGAAAGCTGATCTCCTAACTGACAAAATTGAAGACTTTCAAGGATACAAAAGAAGAAATAGAAGGACCAATAATAAAAGTTCCAGTTTAGAGGGTTAAAAAATAAGTAATGGAGCCATGTTATGCATTGTGATTATGAACTGCTGAATTGGCGTTTACTGTGACAAGAGTCTCCAATTTATTGGATGCATGTCATTGGGACTTGCCCTTTCTTTTTATGTGTCTATCCATGATGAATGCCAGTGCGGGGAAATAAAGAGCTCTTACCCTTTTCATACTTTGCTAGATGCTGGTGAACTTGCCAATTGATGCTTCTATAATTTTTGCTTCAAGGTCACCTGAGGGGACAGAGTCATCCAAACAAGGTCACTGACTATGTTGAAAGTTAATCATTGTTTCTTGAAAAGTCATAGAAAAATTAGGGCACCAAGGATATAATTACCATAAGATGAAAAATGGATTAAAAGAATATTTTCTTTTAAAAATATAGTTCATTTGAAAGAAAATGTGATAAATAGTACTTGGACAACTAAGGTCATTTGGTCTGCTCTCAGTAATTCAATTAGGGGAAATCTGAAAGCTATAAGTGCATGGTAGGTGGGAGCTGTAAAAGCACTGGACTGTTAATAATTTGAGACTTTCTCATCCCTTTATGTGGATGAAAGTGGATCAATTATGTGAACGCGCAGGTCTCCGTATTGTCCTCATTTCACAGATGGGCCCTGAGGGAGATTGCACAAGGACCCCAAACCGTGAGACAGAGCTTTGCCTTTAGAAGAGGTTCACTATCTTCAATTTGATTTTCAATTGGGAAAAAAATATAATACTAGCTTTTTTTTTTTTTTTTTTTTTTTTTCCCTTTTTAACTACATATTTAAATTCTC
>NW_006159515.1:8164930-8179436 GCF_000334495.1 Tupaia belangeri chinensis | reverse complement strand
TTTTATTTTCAATTGGGAAAAAAATATAATACTAGTTTTTTTTTTTTTTTTTTTTTTCCCTTTTCAAGTCATAATTTCAATGTCCTGAGAACACAAAGCTCCTTAGATTCAGAGTCTCTTCTAAGATCTAGGGCGAACATTCAACTGCAATCTGGAAAAACATTTAGTATCATAGCAAGCTAGGACTAGTTGAGCTTTCTTTTGAGTACAGACCTAATGAACATGAGGGTAGGGTTTAGTGCTTTTTCCACAACGATTCTTAGATTTAGGTGAGCTTCTTTGTACCATATGGTAGACACTGGGGGTGGAATCTAAATTTAATTTAGCCCAAATCAGATCTGCTAAGTGTTCACATTTTTAAAAAAATCAGAATACTTAGTTTGATAATTACAAATGCATTTGTGGTAACAATGAGCCAGTTCTGGAAAATTCTAGAAATATTGCTACCATATTTATGCCAGATACCTCAAAGCTAAATAAAGCTTTCAGAAAGTACTATCATATGTCTAATTATTATATCATGTCTGGTTATCCATAGTAGGAGTTGTATTTATTTCTTTATTTTTAAGGTTTTTGTCTTAGAGAGCATATTTTTTTTTCCCCAGAAAATCTAGAAAACTGCATTGACCACTTGGAAAATTAAATGGCATATGCGTTGGAGTATGTAAATTTCATGAGACATTTTATATTTTAGAAAAGCTGAAAGTGGGTAATTTATTTTTAAACAAGTTAAAACCGAAATCTTTACATAGATATGATGCAGAATTTGTTGTGCCCATTCTCTGAAAGGCTAAAAGGAAAAGTTATTATCTGAATCTGGTGTATAGTATTTTCATCTCACAGAAAAAAAGTAAAAACAAAAACAGGGAAGAAAAGATGCTTTGCAATAGTAGCACAGTAATCTTAATTTGAAAGTCATTCTGGAATTTAGCTTCTTACTTTGCTTCTTTATTTTTACTGGAAAATGTTTTGAGCTCCTTAAATGATATTTAACAACATTCTACCTTTGATTTTCTTCTCTTTACCACTATATAACCTCTGAAGATCCAGTCCTTTTTCACGCTTTTAATTATCTCTCCCTAAAGATAATTTTTCAAAGTACACTATATAAATTTTGTGTTGCTCTTTAGTTCTTAACTTCCAACTGCCACTTAATGCAGTGACTTTTAAGTTGGTAGTTAAGAATTGTTTATGATGGAGTATTTACACCAGGGAAATTGGCAAATGCTACAAATTATACTCCTCTCTCCCAGAGTTGGTTGGTAAATATTTACCAACATGTCATTGACTGTCACTGAAATTTCATAGTTACAACTGAAATACAACCTGTAAAAAATAGGATTTACTTATCTAGCTTGCCATTTCTCACCACACCTAGGTTTTCTCACAGAGATATCACCATCATTTTACTCAGACCCCTTTGCACACCCTGGTTTGAATCGCCTATTTAACATCTCTCAAATATCTAATGGACATCTTGAGCTTACATGTATTGAACTAGATTCATTATCATCCCCACCCATCTACCCCACCCAAGTGTCCTCCAGTTTAATTCATAGCAATTTTATCTAATCATTTAGACCAAAAAAATAAATAAATCCTGTGAATTTTCTTTGACTCCTCTGTCTTTCATATATCACATCCAATTTGTCAAGAGGAAATCCTGCTGGGTCTACCATAAGAATAAAACCCAATTCTGCTCAGTTCTCACCTCTTCCATTACTGCATCCTGGTGTGACCATAATCAGCTCCCACCTGGATTATTTGAGAAGCTCCTTAGGAGTCTCCCTTGTTCTATCCTTGCCTTTTTAGGGGTTTTCCTCTATGCAAAGAGTATTGCTTAAAATGTAGGTCAGATCATGTCCCTGCTCCACTCAAACCCTCTAGTGGCTCCTATTTTTGGTCACAGTAAAGTCAACTTGCTTCCACTGCTTACGTCAATGGTGATGTTCCATAAACCGCTCTACTTTTCCCATATCACTTAACATCTTCAAATGTGCAGTACAATTTATACATTTATCCTGTCTATGGTTTATTGTGTATCTTCTCCATCTAACAGTGGAGATGTGTAAGAACAGGGAGGTTAGCTGTTTTGTTCTCTGACTGTATCAGGCATGAAGGGCCATTACTGGCACATAGCAGATACTATAGATATCTATGAATAGATGATCTGCCTTGAAAGGCAGCTCACCTTTGACATGTCTTTCTTTCCCATATTTAATCTTCCTCCTCTAAGTCTTTCCTAGTGGGTCACTTTTGAGGGACACAAGATGTAGTTGATAAGTTCAGAACAAGCTGGTCACTTTTGTAATATGAGTCCATGGTTTGAGGCTGGGATGAAGGAAATGTTTTCTAAAAGAACCAGGAACAGAAATCATATTAGAGTGAGTAGGAAGTCAAATTGGGGAAGTAGAACTTATATTACCTCCAGAAATACACAGAAACAAGTCAAAACAGGCCACATAGCGAAGGGGTCAGAGACTGGTGTACAGAATGATGCAGGTGTGGGAGCCAAACGTGAAGGCCCAGACCCTGGATGCAAGTAGGCTGGTTGTCTTATGGCACATTTTTACTGTCTTCAAATCCCTTTGATGTGTGGGTAGATAACGTCTTATACAACTATTTTGTGGAGGTGGGTAGTCTGCTTTTCTGATGTTCTGGCCACCCATTCTGTCCTTGAAATTCCTACTACTATCTAAGTCCCTACTAACTGTGATTCTAAATCATAGGAATAGCCTGCCCTTTCTATTTGTCCCTCTCTAAGATGTCTGTCATCTTCCAGATCATAGGGGTGACCCCGTCTCGTCTACCTTTGAAAACCTCTAGTGGTTCCCATTGACTGCCAATAAAAGTTCTGGTTTCCTAATCTAGAATTCAAGATTTAACTCCAGATTGTATCTGAAAACTCTTTCATCTTTTCCTCACTTCTACTATGTACCAGACAAATAAAATATTTATTATCTTGAAGTTAACAGTGTATTTTCTTATCCTCATCCCTTTCCCAAATGCCATCTTCTCTCTTTCTCTCTCTTTTATTTTTTAGGTTTTTGTTAAAGAGTGAGTGCTTCTCCAGAGACATAGAGAGACAGAGAGTGGGAAAGTGAGAAATCACCCCCCCAGGGGGCATGGCAGTTCTCTTCTCTTCCTTTCCCTTCTCTTCGATTCTCCTCTCTGAATTTTGGGCACGCATGCATATGTGCCCATTGTGATCTTCAAGCCACAAGGTCCAAGACCGGAACTGCAGCCAGTCATGTGGAAGTCCAGTATCTTAATTACCATGCCACCTCCTGGTCCCCATGCCACCTGTTGGTCCCTGTGCCATCTTCTTTTACTAAATGTTCTTTTGCATATCATTTCTGAATACAGGCATTAGATTTCTTCCAAGAATTATTCGGTTGTCAGAAAAGTCATGATGCCTTATTGTATAGAAAAATAGGTTATGACTTTTCCAGTGACTCAATAATTAACATGTATTCTTACTCCACATTATCATCTGTGACCATATCAGTAACTCCCTGCCCTTAGGCCTAGACTCAGCCTGGTATCCACACCATAGACAATCTTGTCTTTTTTGACATTCCAGGTCAACTGTATCTCACTCTCAAGACACATGAGCCAACTTGACATTTCTGAGTGTGTATCTTCCTTATCTCATGTCATGGCTTATGTTTCTCTGTTGGCTTGTAGAACTCTTTTTCCTTCTTCAGCTACTAAAATTAAATAAAAATCATGTCCTTCAAGAAACATTTCCCTGTCTCCTTCCTACCCTGAGACCGTATCATAAGACTTTCTTCTTCCTCCACTCATCCTCAGCATCTCCCTATAGCTATAGCAGGGCACATGCCTTGTGCTACTTTATATTCCACTGGTTATCTCCATGCCTTTCTCCACTGAGAACTGAAGTCCATTGGGCTCCCAGAAACCATGTACTCCTTGGTTCTCTATGCCCAGAGTTTATGGTCCAAATCTTTGGTAATAGCAACTCTTTAGTTAATGTTTGTAAAATGAATTAATATATTAATATGTGGCTCCATATTTTACTACTATGGCACATGTCAGGCACGTGGAAGCTTAATACCTGGTATGTAGTCTCAGGCGTGTGTGTGTATGTGTGTGTGCATGTGTGCATGCATGAGTGTATAATTTCTGCTATTATATATAATCTAGTCTCTGTTGCTGTGTTTGTATGTATGTGTGTATAAAATTTAGGTATGCAGCCCTTTTCCTCTCCATTTCTTCCCACTCCTTTCCTTTTTTCCCCTCCCTCCCTCTTTACAACTATTCTTTGTTTTCTTCCCTTATATTCTTCCCTTCCTTCCTTCTTCCATCTATATGTCTGTCTTTTACTGTCTCATTTTTTATCTTGAAGATATGTTTGTACTGTGGTATATTCGATAAGCACAATAAAAGGCTCTGATGGTTACATTGTACTGAACTGTTGATATACAGGCTTGTGATTTGAAAGCATCTCACTTGTTCATTCTTGATTGTAGAGTGCATCAGAACAAATTGTTTTGTATGTTTCTTAGAGAAAAGATTGAATTCAGCAACGTGGGTATTTAGTAACCTGTGATGCCGGTTATGCCTCTAGTCTTTGATGGTCTTTGAGGGGGAAAGGATTCTGCAAACATTGCCTCAGTCAGCACTAGGACTCATTATTACTTAAAAAAAATGAGCATTCAGAAGATGTCACTGGGCTATTTTCACCTTCATAAATGGTTGCTTTTTAGACAGTATCAGTCCTAATCCTAAAAGACAAAATCTTGAACATCGTAATTCTGAATATTGAAATCTTGAAAGATGAAAATTCCTAAAGTCTAAAATGTCTGCAGTCTAAAATCCTTAACATCTAAAATTCTGTAAGATCAAAATCTGGAATGTCGAAATCCTGAAAGTCAGAATCCCAAAAACAGCAATGTGGGAGCATAGTGTAGAAGAATGAAATATTTAATAGGTAATTCTCATGCTGTTACATAGCAAATCATAGAAAAATTTCAAAAGGAGCAGTGCCACACCGAAAATGAATGTGAATGTATTCTCTGAGGAGAGCGATCCTCTAAAAGAAAACAAACAAATAAACCAGCAGCTATTCATCCCAATGCAAACTTCAAAATATAGTTAATGATGGTGAAAGTTGAGCAGTTTTTATGGACTACTTCCATGCAATTGCTTATAACATATCCTTGTAATACAATTTTTCATTTTAAATTTTTATTTTTAGTTGTTCATATATTTTCTTCCCTTTTTAGTTTTTTCCTCAATCTTTTAAATTGTCAACATTATTTTTTACAGCTCACAATACTGTGTATTTCCTCTTTGTGTTATTTCCAATACTTTTTTTTGCAAATATGATTCTGCTAAAATACATTCTCACAGTGTTGACTTTGTATGTAAGCTATGCGTGTGCACATCAAAATGTTGAAACTTCCTCAGTAAATGGAGCAGTATTCTTTTTGTACATCCGCATTTGTGAAAGAGAACATTTCACAGGATCTCAGCTCTTTGAGTGACTACTTACGTAGCACTGTCCATTACAGTTTTGAATCAGTCTTGTCAAAAGACTTCGGTTGCTCGTCACAGTATTCCAGCTAACCACAGGTAAAACGTTAGGTGCACACAGTTACCAACCAGAGTGATATGCATTTACACATTTGTAAAGTTTGCTGTTTATTTATTTGTTTACCGTCTGACGTAGAGGCAAAGAGATTCTCCTAACAGGGTCCTCAATCCACAATCCACTCCGACTCTCAACCCCCTCACATTATGGGTATTTGCACACATGCTCAGAGAGATCTGAGGACAGAATGAAAACCTAGGATCTTTCTCATGATCCTAGGACCATGGGCCTCATGGACTTTTCTCAAAACCTTGGTCCAGGGGTCAGTAGGTGACACAGGCGGTTACTGTGCTGAACTCCCATATGGCTGACTATGGTTCAAGTCCCAGACCTGGTAGCTTGCTTTCTCACTTTCCTTCTCTCTCTCTCCGACCTCTCTGTGTGTCTCTCTGGTCAAATTTAAAAATTATAATAATAAATAAAATTTAAAAATACCTTGGTCCAGTTGTGTTACCACTGTGCTCCCACCTGACCCCTATACATCTTTCTTTTTATCTATTTATTTATAAATATGATTCATCTGCTCATAATTGTTAATACCTGTGCAACTGTCATTAGTAAAACTGTTTATGATTGCAAAAATGTGTATGATATTATTGCTAATTTTACTGTGTAGTAAAGTGGACTATCACATTTTTATTTATTTCCCAAATACTTTTAAAATTGCAAATAAATTTTTTCTAATTTTTTTTTAACTTGGGAGTGGTGACTTAGTGGTGACATAACTGGACCCATATAAGAAAGGTCCTAGGTTCACATCTTGAGACCTCTCTGAGCATGTCTGGCCTATGTCTGTGCCTGTAACGTGGGTTAGCTGAGACCACGGTATTCAGCTTCAAGACCTTGTTGAGTTTGTCTCTCTCTAGTTCTCCCTTTGTCTTTTTCATGGAAGAAATAAATAAGTAAAATTTAAAAAAATAAACAGCATTTCCCAGAATTGTGTTTTTGGGATTTTGATCTTTTGAGATATTTGAGATTATGGAGTTTGGAATTGTGTCTTTGGTGATTGTGGCCAAAACCTTTCTTTATATATTCTATGAAAGTAATCACCACTTATAGAAGTGGAAAGTATTTTTCTTGTCATGTCACAAAATTAAACTCATATCATAATAGTCATCTGTGAATGATGACCAGTACCTGATGGTTTACTACTCTCTAAGAAGATAAAATGCTTTTAAACTAATGCTTTAACATCTGTGCTTTATGAAGGTCTTATATTTGTTAAAATCTCTTCTGAGGTGGGTACAAAGGTAGAGAAATTCACTCTATTACTCAGTCTAGTCTTGAACCAAGAGGGACTTTCCAAGTATTGGAAAACCATGATGCTTGTTCGTGGTGTGCGCTTTTTTACTGTCTGGCAGAGACATATAGGCTGAGGATTAAGCAATTTACAAAATCTTTAAACTTTTTTTTTTTTTTTTTTTTTTTTTAGCTTTTTGCACAGGGCATGTGTGTTCAACAGAGAGAGATAGTGAGAAGGAAAGTGAGAAATCATCCACCATAGTAGTTGGCCAGAATCCCTTCTCCTATGTTCTCCCCCTGGGATTTTGGGCATGAATGCACATGTGCTCAGTGTGAGTTTCAAGCCGCCAGGTCAGGACTCAAACTACAGTTGGCCACATGGGAGTCTAAGCACCTTAAACACTACACCACATGCTGCCTCCCCCCTCCCCTTTTTTGCTTTAAAACCACCACTTTCAGGGACCAGCAGTTAGTGTAATGGCTATGTCGCTGGACTCCCATGTAGTCGACCGTGGTTCGCATCCTTAAAGACCTGAACCTCGCTTACAAGACACACTGGACATGTGTGTCTCACATCCTGAAAGGAGAATAAAGTAGAAGAGATTACAGTACGGCAATCCCACTGGGGATAGATAGAGAGGGTGCTTTCTCTCTTTCTTTGGCTATCTCTGTCACTGTCTCTGTTTCCAGCAAGTACATGTACCCTAAGCAAATGTAAAAAAAAAAAAAAAGAAAAAAAAAAAGAAAACCACTACTTGTAAAAAGTTACTATTCTGATTAAAATAAAATATTTTTTAATGTGGTTAATATAAACTTATTTTTATTATTGATAATGTTTTAAGTAGTTTTTTTATTTCACAGTTCATTATAGAAATGGTCATATATATTTATTATTATTTTAAAATATTTATATATTTATTATTATTATTCATATATTAAATCACTATAAATCATTTAGATTGTGAAGAGACTTTACCCAGCATGATATACACCTCAGTCCAGCCCAGTTGAGACCACCATACACATCCTCATCAACAGATAATAAACCTTATCTTTGTCCCACAAGTGTCTTACCTCTCCATTTTCCCTCCAAATTTCCTATCCTATGCTCCTCCCCTCCCATAATCTCTTTCCACTTTGTCTCTAGTGCCCATTTCTGTGTATTTCTCTGTGCTATCCATTGTTGGTGAAGGGTTACTACACTCACCTGGGGGAGAGTTACCTCCTTCTTTTCTCATTTTTCTTCAAAATTCTGTGCTGATTTTTTTTTTTTTTCTTTTTTTGAAGAGGTTTTTGCTATAGGGCGCATGCACTCGCCAGAAAGACAAAGAGAGACAGAGAGCAATAAATCACCCCCGCCCCCCTGGGGGGATGGCCATGCCGCAGTCCCTTCTCCTCCATTCTCCTCTCGGGATCTTGGGCACACACGCATACGTGCCTAGCATGAATTTAGGCCACTAGGTCTGGGACTCAAACCGTGGTCGACTACATGGGAGTCCAGCAACATGGCCATTACGCTAACTTTTGGTCCCAGTGGCACTTTTCTGATTAGGTATTCTTCTGTCCTTTGGGGGGATACCAAGGTGTGGGACTGCTGGATCATGTGGTAGTTCTATTTGTAGATTTTGAGGAATCTCCATATTGTTCTCCACTGTGGCTGGACCAGTTTACATTCCCACCAACAGTGTAGGAGTGTTCCCCTTTCACCACATCCCCTCCAGCACTTACCATTATTTGTTTTTTTAATATTCTCCATTCTGACTGGGATTAGGTGGTATCTCATCTATACAGAACCAGACTCTTGAGGCTTTTTTCTTTTAACTTGCCAAAGGGCACCTACCTTCACTCTCTAGAGACAGAGGGAGAGACAGCAAGAGCAAAAGTGAGAAAGCATTCTCTTATGTGGGGCGTGGTCACACTGTAATCTCTTCTCCATTTCTCTCTCTACTCAGATACCTAGGCATGCATGTACATGCACCTGACATGTATTTCAAGCCACTAGGTTTGGACTTGAGCTTTACAGTTGACCATATAAAATCCAGCCACTTTAACCAGCAGGCCACAGGCCCTCCAGGGTTCATTATTAGTCATCAACTCAAGAACTTACTTACCATCTGTATGTCTTTTATACATACTGGATGTATCTGTTCCTAAAGTCATTATTATTAGGAAAGAGCCTGGAGGTAATGTATCTGAAGTGATTATTTATCTTGACAAGGGCAGTACCAGTTTTACCCCTGAAGAGTTTATATTCTGAGATGTTGAAGAAGGAATTTTTTGTCTGCCTTGGATGCCTCATGGGTAGTTTTCCTTATTTTTAAAGTGTTCATAAGTGGAGGGAAAAGATCACCTGAGCCCCTAGGACATTGTTAAGTTTAAATTTTCTCTCTGTCAATATCTGTCAAGGGAAAGCAAAATGAACAAGCATCTTAGTTCCTTACTTTATGCTTCTTGGCTCAATAGAACTTCTTAATCTAACACACTCACAGTGACAGGGACAAGAGAAACTAACCCCTCACAGTAGGTCATCAAATTACCTTTAAAAGGGTCATTTAGGGCATTTTTAAGACATGTTAGAAAATGTACTTCGAAGTCCAATTCAACAGGGAATACAAAAGTGCTTAGAATGAACAAGATGATTGCTTATCTCTGGAAGGGCCAAGACAATAGAAAACATCATCTGCATTTACAAGTTTTTATGCACACACACACACACACACACACACACACACACACACACGTATATATTTCAACTTATTTTATACGTTCAATCACATATGTTACTTAGCTTACAAACTGAATATTCCAACATGTATACATTTTCATCAGTCTAGTTGAGAATACTATACAAATTATCTTCAACAAATAATAACCCTTTTATTTGTCCCATAAATGCCTTGCCTCTCTATTTTTCTCCTTAATGTCTTTCCTCAGACTCTCCTCCTTCTCCCATCCTCTTCTCACACTGTATCTGGTATTTATAGCCATTTTCTATGTTTCTATATCCTCTAGTCATTCAGTTTCAGCCATAGAATGCAGATGGTATGCATTAAGTGGAGACATACAGTGTCTCCCCTTCATAGCCTGGCTTGCTTCACTCAACAGTAAATCTACCATATTCATCCACTTTTTGTCAAAAACCAGGTACTTGTTATTTTTTACGGCTGAGTAGTATTCCACAGAGTATATGTGCCACACTTTTTCAATCTATTCATCTGTTTGCGGGCATTTGGGTTGATTCCATGTCTTAGCAATTATGAATAATGCCGCAATAAACATTGATGCGCAAGCACTTTTCCAACTAAGGATTCTTCTGTCCTTTGGGTATATACCAAGGAGTGGGATTACTGGATCATATGATAGTTCTATTTGTAGATCTTTGAGGATTCTCCATATTGTTCTCCACAGTGGCGAGACCAATACACATTCCCACCAGCAGTGTAGGAGTGTTTCCCTTTCACCAAACCCTTGTCTGCACTTATAATTTTTTTTTTTTTTAATCTTAGTCAATCTGGTTGGGGCTAGGTAGTATTTCATTGTGGGTTTGATCTGTATCTTTCTTATAATGAGGGACGTTGAGCATTTTTTCATACCCCTTTTGGCTATTCATATATCTCCCTTAGAGAGTGTTTTTTCCGTACTCACTCTCCCATTTTTTACTTGGGTTGATTACTTTTTACAGGAAATCTGCTTGAGTTCTTTGCGTATTTTGGTTATCAGGCCTTTATCTGATGCATAGTTTACAAAAAAGTTTTCCCATTCTGAGGGCTGTCGATTCACACTAATTACTGTGTCTTTTGCCATGCAGAAACTTTTTAATCTGATAATCCAGCTTGTCTATTTTTGGGATTATTGACTGTGCTTTGGGGTCTTACTTAAGAAGTCTTTGCCTACTCCAGTGTTTCCCAGAGTTTCCCCAGTGTTTTTCACCAATAGTTTTATAGTTTGTGGTCTTAGGTTTAGATCTTTGATCCACTTTGAGTTGATTTTTGTCAATGGTGAAAGGTAGGCTTTCAGATGTATCTTTCTGCAAGTGGATATCCAGTTCTTCCAGCACTATTTGCTAAAGAGGTTTTCCTTTTTCCAATGGATTGTCTGAAACCCTTTGTCAAAAATCAGTTGACTGTATGTTTTAAAGTTTATTTCTGGGGTCTCTCTTCTGTTCCATTGGTCCAACTGTCTGTTTCTGTGCCAATACCATGCTGTTTTGATTATCACAGCCTTATAGTATATGTTCAGGTTAGGGAGCGAGATGCCGCCCACTCCACTCTGGCTCAGGATTGTTTCAGCAATATGAGATCTTTTATGATTCCAGACAAATTGTATGATTGTCTTTTCTAGATCTGTGAAGAATGTCTCTGGCACTTAGATGGGGATTGCATTAAATATATAGATTAATTTGGATAGAATTGCCATTTTGATTATTTTAATTCTTCCAATCCAGGAACATGAGATGTCCTTCCACTTTTTTTGTGTCATTTTTAATTTATTTTTTTAGTTTCTCATAGTGTTCCTTGTGGAGGTCTTCAACTTTAGATTTATTTCTAGGTATCTTATATTTATTGTGGCTATGGAAAATGGAATTACTTTTCAGCTCTATCTCAGTCTGCCTGCTGTTCATATATAGAAAAGCTATGGATTTCTGTACGTTGATTTCACATTCTGCAACTTTACTGTATTCATTTATTACTTCCAGGAATTTTTTTTATGGATACCATTGGGTCTTCTATGTATATAATCATGTCATCAGTAAATAGAGATCATTTCACCTCTTCTTTTCCTATATGAATGCCTTTTATTTTATTCTTTTTCCTGATTGTGTTGGCAAGGACTTCCAGTACTATATTGAAAAGAGATGGACAAAGTGGATATCCTTGTCTTGTAGCAGTTTTTAGTGGAAGATTTTCCCCATCAGGATGATGTTAGCTATGGATTTTTCATAGATAGCTTTTATTGTGTTGAGAAATGACCCTTCTATGCCAATTTTTCTGAAAGTTTTGATCATGAAGCGATGTCGTATCTTATCAAATGCTTTTTCTCCATCAATTTATATGATCATATGGTTTTTATCTTTCTGTTATATGGTGTATTATATTTATGGTTTTATGTATGTTGAACCAACACTGCATCCCTAAAATAAAGCCTAACTGATTGTGATGTATAATCTCTTTTATGTGTTGTTGGATACAATTTGCTAGTTTCTTGTAGAGAATTTTTGCGTCTATATTCATCAGAGATACTGGTCAAGAGTCTCCCTTCCTTGTCCTGTCTTTGTCTGTTTTTTCTTTTTCTTCTTCTTCTTTTTTTGGAGAGATTTTTTGCTATAGGGCACGTGTGCTTGCCAGAAAGACAGAGAGACAGAGAAACAGAAAGCAAGAAATCACCCTCCAGGGAGTATGGCCATGCCACGATCCCTTCTCCTCCATTCTCCTCTCAGGATCTTGAGCACGCATGCACACGTGCTTGGCATGAGCTTAAGCTGCCGGGTCTGGGACTCTAACCGCAGTCGACTTCATGGGAGTCCAGTGACATAGCCATTAAGCTAATTGCTGGTCCCCTGACCTTGTCTGTTTTGAGGATAAGACTGATGGAGGCTTCATAGAAAGAATTTGGGAGAGTTCCACTCTTTTGGATCTTTAGAAATAACTTGAGTAGAATGGAGTTAAGTCTTCTTTAAAAGTTTTGTAGAATTCAGAGGTGAAACCATCAGGCCCAGGGCTTTTCTTTGTTGGGAGGTTATTTATTACTGATTCAATCTTCTGGCTTGTTATGAGCCTACACAGACTTTCTACATCCTCCTGACTCAATCTTGGTATATTATATGTGTCCAGGAATTTATCCTTATCCAGATTTTCTTATTTATTGGCATATAGCTGCTCATAGTGTCTTCTCATGATGTTTTGTATTTCTATTACATCTGCTGTTATATTGCCCGCTTTATTGCAAATTTGATTTACCTGGTTTCTTTCTCTCTTCTTCTTAATTAGTCTAGCTAGAGGTGTATCGATTTTATCTTTTCAAAAAATCAGCTTTTACTTTCATTTATTTTCTGTATAGTTTGTTTATTTTCTATTTCATTTATTTCTGCTTAGGTCCTTATTATTTCTTTTCTCCTGAAGTTTTTTGGATTTTTTTGCTGTTGCTTTTCCAGTTATCTGAGGCATGATGTTAGGTGGTCCATTTTCCTTCTTTCCATCTTCTTCTTATGTGCACTAATTGCTATGAGCTTCCCTTTTATAACTGCTTTTGAAGTGTCCCAAAGATTATGGAAACTCATGTCCTCATTGTCATTGGCTTTCATGAATCTTTTAATTTCGGTCCTTATTTCTTCAGTAGTTGTGAAGTCATTCAGGAATAGGTTATTTAGTTTCCATGTATTTGTATATTTTGGAGGAGTTTTCTTGAAATTAATATCAAGTTTACAAGTTTAACTCAAACCTTATGCACATGGCTGTCCAGCAGAGGATTGCTGACTTTCATTTAGGTCTTTTTGTTTATATCTATCCCCACATAGTTACAGTCATTTTGGAAGACTGTATATATTACTAAGAAATTGTTCTTTCATTTACAAGTTGCTTTAAGACACTGACCTAAGAGTCTACTTATAATGAGCCATCTCCAGGAAGAAAATTTTGAGTTTTTGTTGTTGTTGTTGAATAATATTATTACATCCAGTGCTGAGAAAAACCAAGTAGTGGATAAAGAGTAAAGTAAAGCTCTACCAAATTCCTCCAATCTTGCCCCTTCCATGATAACCATGTGCACATTTTGTTTCTGGGATTTGGTGATAATGACTAGGGAATTAAAGACAGACAAAACTATTGCAGTCACTGGAGATATTTTTCCTAGCCTTGTTTATTTGTCAGTCTTCCCTCAGTCTTTTCAGGGCTCCACATCTTTCTGAAAGATCGTATATCTGAAGAACAAAGCAGTAGGTTAAATGTAGATCTTGACAGTAAGAGATATCACTCATTTTCATTGTTATTATGATTACCACAATTATACTGCAGAATTTGTGGTTGCCAAGAGGAAATTAGGTAATGTATAAAACATAGCAATAAATATACCCTGGAGAGCTTCCAATTTAGACTAATATTTCTGTGCCTTTGTTCATCACCTGAGAAAATTACGAAGATTATCTTTGGCCTACCTTTGAAGAAACATTATTAAAAATAACGAATGTTATATTTCTAAAATGCAAGAAAAATAAATTGTAATAATGGGTCCAGATGCCAGGTCTACAGTTATATGCTGAGTTAAGCAGAGCAGGCCACGGAAGCAATTTAGTGATTTACTCTCCGGTATGCTTTCCATCTATGATTTCTAGAATGCCTTACAAAATCCCAATTATGTTACATACTCTTTCGTTAACTCATTTTATTCCTATCACAAATAGAAAGTTCAGGTCTAGAAGTTATTAGGCAGTGAACTCATATTCAAAGAGATACAATAGAAATACATCATTGGAACTAATTCTGATCATATTTCAAATGTCTGCTCACTTTAGGACTAGATACAGGTCCAGAAACTAAAGAGATGCTGAAAGGAAAAGAAATATGTTTGGGACCAAAGCGCTGGGCTCAAGGACAGGGCTACAATATGATTTCCTGCTTTTAGCCACTCCTCCGCTTTGAGACCTTCTGTAGG
>NW_006159515.1:8130771-8164918 GCF_000334495.1 Tupaia belangeri chinensis | reverse complement strand
AAACAAAAATTGTGGCATAGGGATCCTTCTGAGATTCTCCAGCCAGTTGTTTATACTGAGAAACCAAATTTGATGTGTTTCATCTCCAAGTTTTAGGTGAGTTCTAAACCTTATATTTCTTAGCAAACTGGCTGATTTAATGAATTTATACACAAAATAGTCTCATGGTTGTTATGAAGTCTTCTTTGGGATATGTCTCCACTTTGATATGCAAGTTATCAAAACCTGAACATGAGGCCTAGTGGATGGCCTGTGGTAATGTAATTGGACCCACATAGGAAAGGTCTTGGTTTGTTTCCTTAAACCTCTTTGCCTAAGGCACACACATGTCCCTGATCCAGGCTGGCTGAGACTAAAGGTAGAAAAGAGCATGAAGATCCTGTTTAGGGTTTCTGTCTCTCTCTTTCTCTCTCAGAAGAAATAAATTAATAAACTTAAAAACTTGAATGCATCATGGTAAAATGGATTACTGACATTTTAAAAATATGTGTGCATAAATGGAAAGATTAGAAGATATAGAAGCATGGAAAATAGTTACAGACACTGGAAACTGTGGAAAGAGAGTGGGAGATAGGTGAGAGTGAGGGGAAAGGAATCAAGGAGAAAAATAGAGAGGCAAGACATTGGAAGGACAAAGAAATGGAGCACTATCTCGATAACATGCATGATATCTTCAAATAGACTGGTGGGAATTGTGTTCATGTTGAGTAAATTCATTTTATAAGCTGTAGATTTAATGCATAAAATAAAATAATAATAAAAATAAAATAATAATAAAAATAAAATGTGTGTGCATGGGGCTAGCAGATAGCGTGGTGATTAAGGCTCTGGATTACCATCTGGCCAACCATGGTCCAAGTCCTAGACCTGGCTGCTTGAAAAATCTTATGTGCATATGTTCATGCATGCCCAAAATTCTGAGAGAAGAATGAAGAAGGGATTGTGGTGTGGTCATCTCACGAAAGATTGATTTCTGTTTCCCTCTTTCTCTTTCTGGTGAGCACATGTACCCTATGGCAAAAACCTACAAAAGTAAAATAAATAAGTATGTGTGTGTGTGTGTGTGTGTGTGTGTGTGTGTGTGTGTTTGTATGTTTGGGAGAAAGACAGAGAGGACAGAGAGAATGTGCATGTGTCTGCCCAGACGTGCATCAAATAGAAAAGCAGGAAATGCAGAAATGTAGAATACATCCAGCACTAATATGTGTTCAGCATAAACAAAAAAAATAGTATTTTCTTATTTCTTTTTATTGTGCAGTAAAATTATAAAAATAAGAATTTTAAAGGGAAAATAAAAACACATTATTTTACCAACCTAGAACTCATTTACCTTTAAGATGCTAAGATTGGAATGTATATCCCTAACTATATCCTGTTATAGAATTGTTTCAAATAAAAGTTTGAGAGAGTTTGAAAAATACTATGCTGTGAGTGTTGGTGATTTAAAGATGCGTTTTTGTAGGCAGGGTCTTGCATTGTTGTCCAGGCCATCCTTGAGCTCTCAATCCTCCTACCTCACCCTTCTCAGGTCACTGGGATCACCAGTATAGTGGTGGTGTACACCACAATGCCTAGCCTTTGTGTTGGACTGTGAATCAACTGGGCCTCCCATGTTGCTCCATCCTGAAGAGCACAGCATCTTGGCAGCAGCATGTGCTACCATGGCTGGGCTCCAAAGGATTTTTGTAAAGAACCTGCTTGGCTAAGGACTACTGACACCAGAAGTATAGTGAGATCTTTCAGAATCATACCTGGCAGTAGATGTGGAAAAAGGTGAAAGGAGAGAGATGAAGGAATGTCTATTCTAAAACTTGTTTTAACCAGGGGAAAGTCAGTATTCAAAATTTCCATCTAGATAGTTGGGAAGGAAAAGGTAGCTAGTAGCAGAAATCAGACTTCAGTCTATAAAAGAAAGTTTTAGGCATTGACCATAAGGAAGCACAATTGAAAGCAACACTTGACTTGGTAGTTACATGTATCTGTCATATCAAAATTCAGGAATATTTCTGGCATTCCAGAAGGTTCCATTGTACCTCTTCCCTGTAGAGATAATGATTTTTTAAAATAGAATTATTTTATTTAACTTTATTTATTTATTTTTACCAGAGAGGACAGAGTGGGAGAGAGAGAAAAAGAAAGTGAGAAAGCAAGCCGCCAGGTCCAGGACTCAAACCAGTTGGCCGTGTGGATGTCTGGTGCCCCTAACCACCATGCCACCTACCGGCCCTGAGATAATAATTTTTTATCTCTATTCATCATTGGTTAATTTTGCCCACTCTTGATGTTCATATAAATGAAGGCACATCATGTGAACCTTTTTTGTGTCTAGATTCTCAATATAATGTCTGGGAGATTTGTACACATTGTGCATCATTTTCTTGCTATTTTTATAGCTGTCTACTGGTCTATTGTATGCCACAATTTATTTATTTATTTATTTTTTGGAGAGGTTTTTGCTACAGGGTGTGTATGCTCGACAGAGAGATAGAGAGAGAGAGAGAGACAGAAGGCAAGAAATGAACCCCCAGGGGGGATGGCCACGCTGCAATCCCTTTTCTTCCATTTTTCTCTCGGGATCTTGGGCACGCATGCACACGTGCCCGGTGTGAGTTTAAGTCATCGGATCCAGGACTTGAACCGCGGTCAACTACATTGGAGTTCAGTGACATAGCCATTACGCTAACTGCTGGTCCCTACAATTTATCCTTGTATTGATAATTTTTTTGGATTTTTTTGCAGTTTCTGGCTATTATGAATAAGGGTGCTATGAGCACTCTTACATGTTTTCTGATGGATATATGCATTCATTTCACTTGAAAATCACATATGCATGTGCGTATGCATGCCCAAAATCCTGAGAGGAGAATGAAGAAGGGATTGTGGCCATCCCCAGATGCTTGAATGTGATTGCTTGCTCATAGGATAAATATACATGTAGCTTGAGTAGATAATGGCAGTTTTTCAAATTTTTTGTACGAGTTTACTCTTTTCCCAACAAGATACCATTGTTCTAGCTACACGTTTTCCAAACAAGTAGTATTGTCAGGTTTGTATTTACCTGTTCAATAGGGAAGGCGGTGGTATTTCATGGTGGTTTTAGTTTGCATTTCACTGGGGATTAGTTATATTGACTTTTGCCAATGTGACACTTGGATGTTTTATTTTGCAAAGTACCTTTTTAAATCTTTTGACCATTTTTTGAGTGTTTCCTTTTTTAATTGCAATTTCTGATTTATATATAATTATTGTATATCTCCATAGGATATAGGATATATTTTAAAGCTTGTATATAGTGTATACTTCTTAAATCAAAGATAAAAAAGGTTCACCATCTTTAACATTTTATCATCAGCCCACTTTTCAAATATGTTCATTTGTGTTTTTTCTTATTTGTAGGAATTGTTGAGATATTCTATCCATAAGCTCTTTTTGTATATGTGTATTATGACTGTCTTCTCTTGGTTTGTGGCTTATTTTGTCAGTCTCTTCACAGTATCTGTTAGTAAATTGCTTCTTAAATTTAACAAGCTACAATTTATCACTTTTATTTAATGGGGATTGTTTTTGTATATTAATGAAGAAATAGTTTTCTGCCCTGAGGTATGAAAATGTTTTGTTTTTCTACTATTAGTTTCATTGTGTATTTTTTTTTCACACTTAGGTTCATGATTTATTTCACATTAATTTTTAAATGAGGTGTAAAATAATAGGACAAAGTTCATCTTTTTCTCACAAAGGAGTTCTCCAAAAAGTTTATGAAAAATGCTTATTAAGAAGAAAGTATACATGGGTCTCAAAAGTTTTGCATAAAAATAAATTCATACTTAAATTCAATTTTTCCATAAACCTCTTGAGGTCCCCTTGTATAAATGTCTAATTGCTGCAGTATCATTTTTTTAAATAAATTATTTTCCTACTGAATGTTAGTATCAGTTTTGCCACAAGTCAATTGATGGCATATGTATGCATCTATTTTTGAGATATCTATTCTATTATACTTATACATAGTCTTTATAACTTATTTTCATGTATGATGGTTACATTTGTATGACAATAAATATTTCACATAATGCTGCTTTTAATGGCTAGATAGGATTTAATTTATAGATAAACTAATATTTACTTAATCCCTTATGATTTGCAAACTCAATTATTAAATTTATTTTCTCTATTAAGTATACCAAATCATTGTGCACCTTCGTTTAACACAAAAGCTATAGGAATAACAAGACAATTACATTTTTAATGAAGAGAACTATTGTGTAGTGTGAAGTGTATTAACATAATATCAGAAGAACTGGATGTCAATCAAGATTCTACTCCTTTTTAACTGCACAGAATAATTCTTTTTTTTTTTTTTTTGGAGAGGACAGAGAGAGACAGAGAGACAGAAAGCGATAAATCACCCCCCAGGTGGGATGGCCACGCCACAGTCTCTTCTCCTCCATTCTCCTCTCGCATACACACGCACCTGGCGTGAATTTAAGCCACTGGGTCTGGGACTCGAACCGTGGTTGATTATGTGGGAGTCCAGCGACATAGCCATTACGCTAACTGCTGGTCCCTGTACAGAATAATTCTCAACTGTAACTTGAGTGTCATAACATCTACCTCACAGAATTATGGTAAGATTAAAATATAATAATGAGCATGGGTATGTTTTGAACTTTATGAATTGTTATATGAAACGTTTTTTAATCAGTAAATAATAGTAGTTTGGGAAACATAAAATAATTTTAGTCAATATTTATTTACATATAGTGTGGAAAGGATAATCCCTTTAATAAATAGTGTTGAGAAAGCTGGATATTTATGTGCAACAGGGTGGATTACATCATAGACAAAAATCAACTCACAGAGGATTAAAGATTAAATGAAAATCTTAAAATCCTAAAACTCCTAGGAAAAAAATAGGGAATAATCTCTTTGACATTGTACTTGGCAATGATTTTTGTTTAATGAACACTAACTGTAGTAGAGCTAGAATAATTATATTAATATCAATTCATTTATCAATATAAACCTTAAGATAATAAATATAATAAGAAACAAAGAAAGAAATTTCATAATGTTAAGAGGTCAGACATTAGATAGATACAAAAATTGAAGATATACATGTACTTGATATCCACCCCCCAAATTTGAAGCAGAAACTAACAGAAAGGTTAAATAGACAACTCAAATTAGCTGTTGAAGATTTCAATAACCTACTCCAATAACTGATTTAACAAGTTGATACACAGAACATCAACAAGGGTATAAAAGTCTGAACAACACAGTCACCCGGTTACATGAAGTACCTTCTAAAAGTTCATAGGAAATTGTTGTTAAGAAAAAATATGAATTTCAAAACGTTTTACTCCAAAATATAAGTGTTTTTATTCTATCTTCCATTTTGAACTTTTTAAACTTCCCTTATACATAATGAGATATCTTGGGAATGCAACTCAAGTTTAAACACAATATTTATTTATACAATACATCTATATACCTAGACTTACATACATAGACTTATAGCCTAAAGGTAATTTTATTTATTTCTGTATTGCAGCTTTTTGATTGTGACCCATCACATGAGATCAAGTGTAGACGTTTCCACTTATGGTGACATTTTGGTGCACAAAAAGATCTGCATTTGGAGAAACCAGCAGATGGCATAATGGTTATGTCACTGGACTCCCACATAGTTGACTGTGGTTCAAGTCCTGGACTCAGTAGCTTATAACTCATGAAGGGTGCATGTGCTTTCATGCCCAAAATCCCAAGAGGAGAATGGAGGAGAAGAGTTTGTGGCATGGCCATCCCTTGGAGGGTGACTTCTTGCTTTCTGTCTCTCCAGTGAGCGCATATAGCCTATAGCAAAAAAAAAAAAAAAAAAAACCTCTCAAAAAACAAAAAAGATTTGAATTTTGGAACATTGTGGGTTTCTGATTTTCACATTAAGTTGCTCAAACTTATAGAGTATTTCATTAAAGGACTGCAAAAATACACATTTTGGAATGAAATACTCTACAGGATATCTGGACCATACAGAAATTCTCAGTACATTTTTAAAAACTAAAATGATATAATATTACAAAAAATATTAACTCAGAATGGATATTAAACCTAAATGTGTTAAACTTATGAAACTTCTAGAGAAAAAGCAGAAAAGAAATTTTTGTGAACTAGGGTAAAGCAGCATTCTTAGAAATGACACTAAAAACATTAACAAAAAATAATAATAATAAATTGGGCTTCATTAAAATAAAAACTTTTGCACTTCTAAATGCACTACTAAAAAAAATGAAAAGTGGGTCAGACCTGTGGCCTACTGGTCAAGGAGCCAGAGCCTTCATGACTGACTGTAGTTCAAATTCCAGCTCCAGCAGCTTAGAAAACATGCCTATTGCATGTGCGTGTGTGCCCTAGATCCCAGCAGAATAGAGAAATGGAGAAGAGATTGAAATGTGACCATGCCACATCAGGGGTTGCTCTCTTCCTCTTTCTCCCTTTCCCTCTGTCTCCTCGTCTCTGTGACCACATGCCTCCTCTGACCAAAAAAAAAAAAAAAAGAAAATGAAATGAAAAGCCACAGACTAGGAGAAAGTACTTTTAAATAGCACATCTAATAATAGATTTGTGTCAATAATATAAAAAAAGGGACAGACAGTTGGCGTAGCGGTATGTCACTGAACTCTTAAGGTTCAAATCCCAGACCTGGTGGCTTAAACTCATGTCTGATGCATAGGCATAAGCACCCGAGATCCTGGAAGAGGAATGGAGGAGAAGGGATTGTGGTGTGTGGCCATGACCCTGGGGAGTGATTTCTCACTTTCCCTTTTACTGTCTCTGTCTCTCTCTCTCTCTCCAGTGAGTGCCCATGCCCTAAGGGCAAAAGCCTCTAAAAAAATTTAAAAAAAAAAAGAAGTCTTACAGCTCAATACTAAGACAAAAATTCTAATTAAATGTGGACAAATATTTGAGTAAAGACATTTCACCAAAGTCATGAAAGTGGCTAATACAGGGAATCATTTAAAAATTCATGTAATATGAATATTATAAAAAATTCTAGCATGGATTTCAGAACTTTTTTATATAAAAATAAACTTATATTTTAAATATTTTTAAAAGAACTACTTAATTTTATTTATCATCATTATTTTGTTTTTTTTAAAATTTGCTACAGTGCATGTGTACTCCTCAGAGATAGAGAGAAAGAGAGGGAAAGTGAGAGAGCAAACTGCCAGGACTGGTAGGACTGGTACTCGAACTGTTGTTGGCCATGTGGGAATCCAGCACCTTTACCACCAACTGCTGGCCCCTAAACTTATAATTCCATTTTCTCTCAGACTTTTTGAAATTCCTATGTAAGTGAATAACAAGGTACCATACATAGTCATTAAGGAAATGCAAATTAAAATCATAATTAGGTACCATTATATATGCACAAGAATATAATTAAAAATAGAAGAAGCAAAGTGTAGCTGATGCTGTGGAGAAACTGGAACTATCACACATTCGTAATGGAAATAAATATGGTAATCTACTTTGGAAAACATTTTGGCAGTTTTCTAAAAAGTTGAACATAACCTTATTACATGCCCCCTGTAATTCCACTTCTAGGAATCAGCACAAGAGAATAAAAGCATTTCTGAACAAAGAATTGTATGTGAATTTTTACTGCAGCATTCTTAATATAAAATTCCAAAACTGGAAACAATCTAAATGTCCAGTAATTTTTAACTGTGGTATATGCACGTAAGTAAATGCTATTTAGCTATATGGAAGGACGAAATACTGATACACACTGCAGAACAAGTGAACCAACAAACAATTATTCTAAGTGAAAGAAGTCACACAAAAAGAACAAGTTTCTGTATATCTTCATTTATATGAGATATCTATGAAAGGCAAATTTATAGAGACAGATAGCAGGCTGCCTCGGTTTGTGGCTTGAAGCAGGATTGAGTACAAACAGGCTCAAGAGAAAAAAAAAAAAAAAAAAAAAAAAAAACCTCTCAAAAAACAAAAAAGATTTGAATTTTGGAACATTGTGGGTTTCTGATTTTCACATTAAGTTGCTCAAACTTATAGAGTATTTCATTAAAGGACTGCAAAAATACACATTTTGGAATGAAATACTCTACAGGATATCTGGACCATACAGAAATTCTCAGTACATTTTTAAAAACTAAAATGATATAATATTACAAAAAATATTAACTCAGAATGGATATTAAACCTAAATGTGTTAAACTTATGAAACTTCTAGAGAAAAAGCAGAAAAGAAATTTTTGTGAACTAGGGTAAAGCAGCATTCTTAGAAATGACACTAAAAACATTAACAAAAAATAATAATAATAAATTGGGCTTCATTAAAATAAAAACTTTTGCACTTCTAAATGCACTACTAAAAAAAATGAAAAGTGGGTCAGACCTGTGGCCTACTGGTCAAGGAGCCAGAGCCTTCATGACTGACTGTAGTTCAAATTCCAGCTCCAGCAGCTTAGAAAACATGCCTATTGCATGTGCGTGTGTGCCCTAGATCCCAGCAGAATAGAGAAATGGAGAAGAGATTGAAATGTGACCATGCCACATCAGGGGTTGCTCTCTTCCTCTTTCTCCCTTTCCCTCTGTCTCCTCGTCTCTGTGACCACATGCCTCCTCTGACCAAAAAAAAAAAAAAAAGAAAATGAAATGAAAAGCCACAGACTAGGAGAAAGTACTTTTAAATAGCACATCTAATAATAGATTTGTGTCAATAATATAAAAAAAGGGACAGACAGTTGGCGTAGCGGTATGTCACTGAACTCTTAAGGTTCAAATCCCAGACCTGGTGGCTTAAACTCATGTCTGATGCATAGGCATAAGCACCCGAGATCCTGGAAGAGGAATGGAGGAGAAGGGATTGTGGTGTGTGGCCATGACCCTGGGGAGTGTTTTCTCACTTTCCCTTTTACTGTCTCTGTCTCTCTCTCTCTCTCCAGTGAGTGCCCATGCCCTAAGGGCAAAAGCCTCTAAAAAAATTTAAAAAAAAAAAGAAGTCTTACAGCTCAATACTAAGACAAAAATTCTAATTAAATGTGGACAAATATTTGAGTAAAGACATTTCACCAAAGTCATGAAAGTGGCTAATACAGGGAATCATTTAAAAATTCATGTAATATGAATATTATAAAAAATTCTAGCATGGATTTCAGAACTTTTTTATATAAAAATAAACTTATATTTTAAATATTTTTAAAAGAACTACTTAATTTTATTTATCATCATTATTTTGTTTTTTTTAAAATTTGCTACAGTGCATGTGTACTCCTCAGAGATAGAGAGAAAGAGAGGGAAAGTGAGAGAGCAAACTGCCAGGACTGGTACTCGAACTGTTGTTGGCCATGTGGGAATCCAGCACCTTTACCACCAACTGCTGGCCCCTAAACTTATAATTCCATTTTCTCTCAGACTTTTTGAAATTCCTATGTAAGTGAATAACAAGGTACCATACATAGTCATTAAGGAAATGCAAATTAAAATCATAATTAGGTACCATTATATATGCACAAGAATATAATTAAAAATAGAAGAAGCAAAGTGTAGCTGATGCTGTGGAGAAACTGGAACTATCACACATTCGTAATGGAAATAAATATGGTAATCTACTTTGGAAAACATTTTGGCAGTTTTCTAAAAAGTTGAACATAACCTTATTACATGCCCCCTGTAATTCCACTTCTAGGAATCAGCACAAGAGAATAAAAGCATTTCTGAACAAAGAATTGTATGTGAATTTTTACTGCAGCATTCTTAATATAAAATTCCAAAACTGGAAACAATCTAAATGTCCAGTAATTTTTAACTGTGGTATATGCACGTAAGTAAATGCTATTTAGCTATATGGAAGGACGAAATACTGATACACACTGCAGAACAAGTGAACCAACAAACAATTATTCTAAGTGAAAGAAGTCACACAAAAAGAACAAGTTTCTGTATATCTTCATTTATATGAGATATCTATGAAAGGCAAATTTATAGAGACAGATAGCAGGCTGCCTCGGTTTGTGGCTTGAAGCAGGATTGAGTACAAACAGGCTCAAGAGAATGTTTCGGAGTGATAAAAATGGTCTAAAAGTGACTTGTGATTGTTGCCAACTCTACAAATTTATTAGAACTAATTTAGTTCTGTTCATGTAATAGACATATTTTATGGTACACAAATTATATTGTAATAAAATTGTATAGAAAAGAAGTCAGCTTTCTCATCTGCAAAAGGATATATACAGTATAGGATGTGTGTAAGAAATGAGATAATTCATAGAAACAGAAACAGCTTTGCAAAGTGCTTAACAGAGTAAGAGTGAATCAGTGCTCCTTGTTATCATCATCATCATCATCATTGTTTATCATAGACCGACCATCTGTCTTTTCATCCCTCAGACTCCAGTGGCTGTTCTGTGCAGCAGAAAATATTATCTAATCTGCTGTAGATTAGTAACCTTGAAAATTCAGTCTCTCACTTTGGCTGAATGCTTGATTCTTGATTCTTCCTGGAAGTCCTGTTACCCCACTCAGAATCTTCTCTCATTCTCTTCACTAAGCTCTTCAAAACCCCATCTCCCTCCTTCTTATTTTGACGTGTGAATACCATCTTTTTTTTTTCTTTTGAGAGAGATTTTTGCTATAGGGCATGTGTGCTCTCCAGAGACACAGAGAAACAGAAAGCAAGAAATAACCCCCCCACACACAAAGGGGTATGGCCACACCATAGTCCTTTCTTGATTCTTCTCCTAGAGTCTTGTGCACACATGCACATGAGCCTGACATGAGTTTTAAGCCACTAGGTCTGGGACTCAAACTGTGGTTGACTACATAGGAGTCTAGCAACATAACCATTATGCCATCTGCTGGTCCCATCATCTTTTACTTTATAGAGAGTGTGACATCTATGAAAGGATGTCCTTTGAAAATATTCTGCATCTACAAGTATCATTCCATCTTCTTTCTATTCCTTCTTCTTCTCCCTTTAATTTGATAAGTCGTCATCATTTCATTCATGTCAGAATTCTTCTTCCTCTTCTTGGGCAAATCTCACTTCCATTGCCTGGATCCTCTTATTTCCCCAGGGACTTTCTCCATTTCTCATAATATCTCCACTGTATTTTAAATATATCTACCTCTTCTTGTTCAACATCATCTCATTAATAAACTAAGCTAAAGACATTTGCCAAACCAAAACGCTTCCTCATTTTTCATTTATTCATTCATGTATTCATTGGTATATCCAAAAATTTTTTTCTAAAGTTTATTTCTCTTTTCTATGAGAGAGGTAGATGGGGGGAGTGAAAGAGAGAGTGTGTGAGAGAAAGAAGCGCACAGGCATCTGCAGCAGAGTCTTCACGCCACGATCCACAATCAGATTCAGCCAACCAGGATCATGAGAAGGTGCATGTGTACAGTGAGACCCTGGGGCATGAACCTGGGACCTTCCAATAAGGTTTCAGCATTACAGAGCATCATGTTACCATTGCATCACCATAGCCAGCCCTCTAACACATTTTTCCTGAATGCCTACTTTGTGTCACATACCTTGCTGGGGGTTGGAGATTTGAGAGTCAGCAAGGGAGACACAGCCCGTGTTCTCATGATACTTACAGTTTAGTAGGAAGATTACTTATAGATAATCTGGGGAAAAAAAACAAACAAAAACTAGATAACTTCAAATACTGACAAGTACAACAAAGAAAAAATAGAGAATATGCAGTAGAAGCACTAGGGACAGTTCACTGAAAAAGTTATACTTAAAATAAATTTTGAGGGATGAACAGGGTTCCGCAGGAAGTTGGAGATTTAAGGTAAAAGAGTAGGAGAAAAAAATTTACAGAAGAGAATCTAAAATATACATGTCTCGAGACTAATCATATGAGAATAACTTGAGTTTTGGATTAAACAGGCCTGATTTGAATACCAACTTGCCACAGACTTTGAGGTATGGTATGATCATGAGCATTAGGCAATAGAATCCCTCTAAAGATCCCAGAGAGTACAGTATATTCAGACTGTATGACATAGCTAATTTAATACTATACATACACTCTCTCACTGTTCACTATAGTTTTCACTATTATTAACTCCAGTTTTAAATGTAGAATCAGAGACTCATGGGACTTGATTTGCTTTAGAAACCAGGATAGTGAGTGTTAAGAGAGATTTTTTTAAGGAATTGCCTATTTAATTTAATTTATTATTATTATTATTCAATTTGACATGTGAGAGAGAGAGAGAGAAAGCCTCCAAGTTCAAGACCCCAACAGTCAGCCATGAGGGAGTCCAGTGCCTTAACCATTACACCACATGTTGGCCCATTGAGAGAGGTTTTAAATGATCTTTTTAAATAAATCATGCTTCCATAATTTGGAATACAGCAGGTACTAGTGGTTATTTCTTTCCTTTCTATTCTTTTCTTTTTCTTCTTCCTTTGATTTGATAAGTCATCACGATTTCAATGAAATCCATCACATTCCCTATTTTTTTCCAATAGATCTTTATTTCCAACATTGTTATTAGATTACACTTTTAAAATGAGGTAATTGTTATTTTTTAAATGATGATTTTTCATTTTCTCTTTCCCACTGTCTTATTTGATAGCCAGTAATAATGTTACGCACATGTTAAGCATAAACTTCTTTATTTCTTTTTTAAGTTTACTTATTTTATTTCTTGAAAGAGAGGGAGAGAAACAAGCACCTTGACACGGTCTCATCACAAGATGAGCTCCCCGCAGAGTGGGCACGTGCCCACACACTCGGGTGATTCCTGTTGACCAGGAACTTCAACTGGGATCTTGTGCTTAGGTCCAGCACTGCAGAGCAGCGCCAAGCCCTGTGGCCTACCTACAGTGACTGGGCAGGGTTCCTTATTTCTAACAAAAGCAATTTGATTTGTCTTTAACAAATGTGTACTTCTCAACCTACTGTGTGTCTTAATTTTCAAAATTTTTCTTCTTTATCAAATAGTAGTTATAGTTATGCCTCCACGAAAATAAGTAGAAAATAATTAATGTAACTATTGTATCTTGGCTCAAGATATGAAATTTATTTTTAGAAGAGTACATCTAATTTGGTTACTATTTTATGTGAGATAAACTTTTGAATGAAAACTTTCAACAGTCACACAGGACATTTAAATTATTTTATATTAATGCATCCTAATTATATTATGTCATCTGTGAAAAACTACCCTAGTATATTTGCCAATTTTTTTATGATGTAAGATGTCATTTAATCATGGAATCAAAACTGTCTTTCTCATGCTAAGATAGTCTTGTAAGCCAAGATAAACACCAAATGTCCCACTTGCGTTTGTTTTATTTATGACACTCATAAAACACTATGACTATGGATTGTGCATAGAGTAATTTACACTTTGCTCTTGCCAAAATCTGTAAATAGTATTGAATATGAAGTAAAACTACGTTTGCTAGGCAGTATCTAAGCAGAAACATAGGTAGCAGAATACAGCAGACACCTTTATGTAAATTTTCTAGTCTCTTAAAATCTAAGATGCAACGAAACCTTCTGAATGGGTCAGTATCCAATTAAACCCTATACTAAATGTTGAATACAGAAACAGTTGCTTCTTTACAGAAAATATGCCTTCTGGAAACTTCTATAACACATGTCAAGTTTTAGGATGAAAAAGCACATTTGTTATCCTAGTTCAGAGATAATTGCTTGCCATTAGGTTGGTAGGAACGTAAATTTTACTCATTTCTGTCAGCTAGCTTGTCAACCTCCTAAACTTCATCTCCATCTGCCCCTCTAGTGACAAGCTGAATATCATTTTGCCTTCCACCAAAATGATAATGACTCGTAAATGTAAATTTCATTGAAATCACACGTGTGGAACATTTATTAACTAAAAAAAAACTTTTTTAGGAATAGAGAAATCAGATGGGTTGATCTTTTTTCAGCAACATTACAAAAAAACGTATTTGCTCCTCTTGTTATAATGATGTAAACCCAATATTGACTCTTATTTCCTTTTCTTTCTTTGGTAGGGAGTTTAGATGCACTTGGCTGTCAGGCTGTAGATGTCGCAGTGTCACAGAAGGGTACTTACTGTGCCTCCCTCTAGAATGGGGGAGGAGTGGTGAGAAAAGCCACCTGCATAAGCCCTCATGCCAGGATTTTTGTCTCTAAGCCCTGAAGCCACATTTTATTACCACAGTCTGTGACTCCAGGGAGAAGCATTCATAAAAATAGTTGTCATTTCCAAAGTATCTACTGTTTCTCCTTCCTCATAGCATTCACCACATCCGTACTATGCCAAGATCTGTTTTAAACAATTTACACTCGTTCACTCATTTTACTCCTCACGATAACGCTTTGCCATAGATACTGTTATGATGCCCATTTTGCTGATGAGAAAGCTGAAACACAGAGAGGTCATAACGAGGAGCAAAGCCAAGATCTGAACCCTGGCTGTGTGGTCTGGCAGACCCTACTCTCTTAAACACAACCTACTTCCATCTTTATATGTTTTCATGATAGAGCTTGGGTGTGTGCCTAAGAGAGAGAGAAAGAGAGAGCACCTCCTCCACAAGGCTCTGTTACATCACAGTGTCCTTCCTTCAGTTCTCCAGCCTGCAGGATCCTGATCACATATGCAGGGTGTGTTTTCCACAACAGGGCTGAGAACCTGAACTGTGGTTGGCATGTGGCTCTACACCCAGCACTACCCGACTGCATTACAAAGAGTCAGGGCCAACATGCTTTATATCTTTTGCCATGTTGTCCTACTCAGTCTTGAGAAAAACCTGAAAAGGCAGGCTGAGAAAACTGGCATTCAAAAAGGTTAGACAATGTTCACAAGTGCACACAGTTAGTGTAACTGATAAGTGGCAAAGCAATGCCTGTCTGATGCTAAACCACATGCTCAAAATGCTTTCTGACATAGTAACACCTCCAGTCTCACCTCCTATTGCCTGCAAGGCAAGTGTCCTTCTTCAGGAATACAGGTACGAAAACCTCCTTGGGTAGCTGCCACTGCATTCCATCCCATTCCTGGCACAATCTCTTCAGAACCGGTGAGCACACATTCACTGCTGTGTCACACCAGTTCTGAGGGAAGAAGAAGACAATCCAAAACAGCCAAGAACAGTAATCAGACCTTTTTGTGGTTATCAGGTATATTTGTTATATGCACATTCGACCTGTACATCTAGCTTAAAAAAAAAAAAAAAAAAAGGAACACCATAGTTTTCCTGTAAAGATATGAGATCCTGGCACATTAGTCTTACATTTACCCTTGAGGATAAGAATTCTTGCTGATAAGAAGTGAGCTATAAAATATGGATACCATGTCTCAAGTATTTAAGGATAAAGCGATAAACATGCAGATGGGGCCATTAATGAACATTAATTGCTTTAAATTAGGTTTTATTGTGCAGTGGGTAAATTGGAAAGTACACATTTGCATTGGTAATAGAAAATTAATTTAAATGCTTCAGGAAGCAAAATATCACCTGATGTGCTAAAACCTGTTATTTGTGGTTAGACTTAAAAGGAAGTTTGAAGGGCATTGTGTGTTAAAATAAACTGTGCTAGAGGCACACACATGTAGGAACGTCTTCTTAGGTGAAAACCCTGTACACCACTGAGTTAGCCTATGCCCAGAAAGGTCCCAGGTGGTGACTAGTTTATTTTTACATGTTTACTGCTGCTCTGCTAAAGAGTGGTGGTAATGTCATGGTGCACTGTAAATCTAGGAGTTATCTGGTTCCTCAGGAGATAATTGGATCCTTTCTCCTCCCTCTTGGGAACACATGTCTTGAAATCTTCCAGAACAGATTGTTGCCTACCCCAATTTTTTAAGTGCTTGGAGGCAAGATGTCACTGCATCTTCCTCAGTGTCCCATTTCTAACCAGGACCCATCCAAGCTCGCATTACGGAATCCTTCTCTCATACTTTTCTCAGTCACTCCTACAGTGGTCTAAACCCATTTAATTTCTGAAGAGTTGGTAACCACAACATCCACATGCTCTTCTCTTCAGCACTTTAAAAAAAATCGTATATGTTCCTGTCATTGTTTTGCTCTGGACCCTGCTCTGAAATACAATGTTTAAAAAATAGTGAAAATTCTCTAATAAAAGAGTTACATAATGAAGATGTTCTGTCCTGAAGTGAACCTATCAGGGATTGTCCTCCTATTAATAGTTACTGATCTGATGGTTTCATAGTTACGTAGTATCTTAGCCATTTGAGCCTCTGTTCTATATGCCATGGAAAAAGAGGAGAGAAGTAGGTTTGTGAGGAAGAGGAGGAAATTGAGGCTTAAGTAACCAGGAATACACCTACATGGATTTAAGAGATAAATAGAGACTAGAGATTTAAATTTGAGAGCCACCAGTTTATAGATATTTTTTAAGGCCATGGAATTGGGTGAAATCACCTAACAGGTGTATGTAGAAAGTGAAGAGAATATAGGAAGAACTGAGCCTTGGGGTACTTTGGCATTGAGAGATCTGAAATGGGACAAATCAGTAAAGAAGACTCAGAATAAGCAAGGTTGGAGATGAAAGGCAAAATTAGAAGAATGTGGTGTCCTGGAAGCCAAATGAAGAAAATGTTTTAAGAAGATGGGAGTGGCCAGCAGTGTTTAATGTTGCTCAGAAGTTGAGGTCAAGTAAGAGGAGGTCCTTGCTGGCCTTGGCAAAGGCATTTTAAGTGACATAAGAGGGACAAAAGTCTGTTTGAGGTAGATTCAAGAGAGAATGGTAGATGAAAAGATGAAAAGCAAAGCTAGTGAATGCAGACATCTTTTTCGGGAAGTTTAATGTGAAGAGGAACAAAGAACAGGGTGAGAGCAAAGGGGAACGTGAGATCAAGAGTACAATTTTAACAGAGGTGCGAGATCTTGCAGGAAGAATGTATACTAGTGGAATAATTCAGTAGAAAAGAGAAATGATGATCTCATAGAGAAAGGAAATACCAGGAAGAGGCTAATATCCAGTACACAAGTATTGATTCTAGATTCACTCAGGGGTAAGTGCATATACGGTTATTGGATGAAAGTCAGGTTGTGTGGGTACAGGTAGAGGTTAATTTAGAGATTTAATCAAATACAATATTGAATTGTTCATTTTATATTCTGGAATCAAATTTTATTTCATGGAATAAAATATTTTCTTAAGCCTTTAAACAAACAATTGGTCCTTCGAAAAGCGCCTGTCGTGACATGACGAATGATCAGCTAACAGAGATGGAAAATGTCTTGCTGTTTGTTCAGTCAATGGTCTTTTCTGTGCTTTCTGCTGGATAGATCTGGCTGACATCCTTGGGGCTCCACCACTGATATGCCACTCTGGCTGACTGTGGTTGTGCCTTCTGAGGCCTGAGATCAGACTCCCAGGGCAACCAAGAACAGGCTGAGAACTTTAGTGGGATTCTACTGAACACTTCAGGATAACGAACATACACTACCCCAGAGAGTCATTTATGACAATGGCTAGAAAGGGCCCTCTATAAACCTGACCTCAAGAGAATCTTTACTGGATCAGCTTCCTTCCTGCTTGCTCATGGCCTGGGTTAGCCGACTGATCTCATTACTAAGATTGCTCCCAGTGTCATCTGAACTGAGAAGATAGGTCCGAATCCTATCATCCACCTTCTCCCTTACAAGCCCAAACCAGAAGGAAGTATCTTCTCCCTTATATATTTCAAGAACTGTTATCTGTCCCTGGTAATTTTCCCTCTTCCCAGTATGACTGACAGTGACAAATCCCTTCAACTGAAACTATGCCCAACTAACAATTAATACAAGGGTGTGTCCTAGAGCTATGTCCTAAATAGGACAATTATGATAATTCATGTGCCAGGTGTATTAGTTGCTAGGGATACCATAACGAAGTACCACAGGCTGGGCGACTTAAATAAGAGAAATTTCTCTCCAGTTCTGGAGACTGGAAGTTCAAAATCAAAGTGTGGCAAGGTTGGTTTCTTCTGAAGAATGTGAGAAAAAGATCTGTTTCAGTCCTCTCTCCTTAACTTGAAGATGGCCAACTTTGTGTAGGTGCCTGTGTTCAAATCCTCCCTTTTATAAGGACACCAACCACACACACACACTAGGGCCCACCCCAATGACCTCATTTTAATTTAATCACTTTTTAGAGACCCCCCCCCTCGCTCCAAATATGTCATTCTGAGCTACTGTGATGAGGACTTCAACACATGAATTTTTGAGGGACATGATTCAATCCATAGCACCAAATTATGATTTATTTCATCTTTTTTTTTTTTGGAGAAGTTTTTGCTATAGGGCGTGTGTGCTCACCAGAAAGACGGAGAGAGACAGAGAGACAGAAAGTGAGAAATCGCTTTGATAATGGCTATGCTGCAATCCCTTCTCCTCCATTCTCCTCTCAGGATCTTGGGCATGCAAACACACGTGCCTGGTGTGAGTTTAAGCTGCCAGGTCTGGGACTCAAACCGTGGTCAACTACATGGGAGTACAGCGACATAGCCATTACACCAACTGCTGGTCCCTGATTTATTTAATCTTTAAACATGTGTTTATGAGAGTAATACCTACAAACAAAATAATAGTTTTAAAAGTTAAGCATTATGTGACCTATAGTGAAATCAGCACTCTCCTGCCCCACAAGCTACATCTGCAGTATTTGCTCTCTGACAGAAACCTCTTTCAAATAATTGTTATTCTTTTGTTTATATTTATTCTTCTAAATACCAAGTTCACACTGTTCACTTGATAAATATTATGTATTAGCTCCACAGTATGGAACATGAAGGTTTTCTCTCTTATACACTTCTTGCCTACCCCTGATACAGATATATTACCAAATGCTTAGCCAATATTTACTTTATTATTACTATGTATTATCCACAATCCACAAGGCATACTATTGTTTTTATTATACTGTACTGTGTGGTACAGTCATCCCCCCACAAACAGTACTGAGCCCTATATATACTATGTTTTTCCCCCATGTACATATCTATGATAAAGTTTAATTTATAAATTAGACACAGCGAAAGATTCACAAGAATAACTAACAGTAAGATAGAATAATTCTAACAATATACTGGAATAAAAGCTGTGTTAATATGGTCTGTCTCTCTCAAAATATCAGGTCATTGTTGACCATGGGTAACTGTAATTACAGAAAGAGGACTGTTGTATGTAGAGCTCAGATTGCTTTGTTTCTTTGCTTAATTTTTGTACTTGTCCCAAATTCAACCTCAAACATTCTACCAGTATTGCAAACTCCTGTCAGTGTGACCAAACATTCCAGGTTTTCTCTACATCCTATTTGTCTCCTTGGTAAGGCTGCTCTTGAAGTCCTCTACAGCCATCATCAGTTATACTAAGAGACTCTGTTACAGCAGTGTCCTCAAGCATTCCTTTGGCTTCATCATGTGAAAACCATTTTCTGTTATCATCCTAGGTTAGATCTCCTATTTCTTGGACCCCATTGCTACTTCTTTCTTGATTTACTCCTTCATTTTCATAAGGGTACCTTTGTAAGAAGAAGTACATAGAGGAAACTGTCTTAAAACTTTGGCTTTCAGAATATAATTTTAGTTTACCCTTAATCTCTGATTTAGTTATAATTCTGGATTATAAATCATTTCCCCCTGAGAATTCTAAGGGCATTCTTTTATCCTCTTCTATCTTCTGATCCAATTTTGATTTTTGATCTTTTAGAGGTATACTGATGTCCTTGTTGCTGTAACAAACTACAACAAATAGGTGGTTTAAAAGAACAGAGGTTGGCCCAGTTTGGTGGCCTAGTGATTAAGGGGGCTGAATCCCACATTGCCAACTGTGCAGTTCGAGTCCTATACACGGATATTTAAAAAACATGCTGGGCATGTGTGCATACATTCCCCAAATCCCAAGAGCAGAATGAAGGAGAAAGGATTGTGGCATGGTGATCTCCTTGGGGGATACTCCCTCAATTTCTCACTTTCCCTCTCTCTCTCTCTCTCTGTGTGTGTGTGTGTGTGTGTATGTGTGTGTGTTGTGTGTTTATGTGTCTCTCTCTGACAAGTGCATGCATGCTCTAGCAAAAAAAAAAAAAAAAAAAAACCACAACATCAAAAACCAACCCCAGAAATGTCTTGGTTCACAGTTCTGAAGGCCAAAGTCTGAATTTAGTGTTACTGGCTAAATCAAGATGTGAAGAGGGCCATGTTCCCTCCAGCGGGCCTAAGAGATAATCCTCTCCTTCATCCTTCTGACTTCAGATAACTGTCAGCATTCTTGTGCTTGTGGCCATATCAGTTTAATCTTCAAGTGAAGATTGATTCTTCATATAGGTGGTCTCTCTCCACTCCACCTTCACATAACCTTCTCCTCTGTGTGGGATAAATTTCCTTTTGCTGTCCTCTTTTAAGGACACTTATGACGGTGTTGAGGGTCCACTCAATAATCCTTGATATTATCCCTGTTATAAAATCTTTAACTTATCATTTGTTTTTCCAAGTAAGGTAACATTTACATGTTCCCCACATTAGGACCTGACAGCTCTGAGTAGACATTATTAAACCATATACAGAAAGTAGACTAGTATTTAGTTATTCTCAGCTAGTAATATCTTCCTTTTCTGAAATTTCAAAATGAGGTGTTTTCGTGTTATTCTTGTCAACCATTTTGTTTTGGAGGCACTTTGTGGGCATTTTAATCTAGAAACTCGTGTACTTTATTTCAAGGATATTTTCTTTATTGATTTTTGAAGCTTTTTCTCCTATAGCTTTTCTGTTCTCTTTTTAGAGAATTTCTACTTGTCAGTTGTTGAACCTCATAGGTGTTTCTAAGTGGATCTTCTTATTTACTTATATTTCCTCTTGTGTTTTCTGTTTCTTGAATACAGCGTTCCAGTTCCTGGGAACTGTCTTAAACTGTTCCAACCCTCCTATTGACATTTCACATTTTTTATATTAAAATTTTAGTATCTAATATAATGATTTTCCTTTATAAAGCATCCAATTCTTGTTTCATATCCACCGTGTTTTCTAAGCTAAGATTTTTTAAATTATATTTGGAAAAAAAAGCTTTCTATATCATCTGTTTTTCTAAACGCTTTGAAAAATCAGTTTGTTTTTACCTTTCTTTGATGTGAGAAGATTGCTTCGACGTCTGGATATTTGCTCATAATTCATAGTGAGATGATAAAACTTAAAGGGTGATCATAAAGTGAGTCAGCTTTTTTGATTGACAACTTTCAAATGTTGATTTTTTTTTCCAAGTTTGTGTTTTCCTTCTTCTTCATATAGGTGGTCCTTTTTCTTAGGAAGAAATCCTTTAACCTTCTTGTGGAGATCTGAGTCAGGTGGCTCGCTTTCAGGGAGCTTAGTGAAGGAAGTGGCTAGGCTTCTCCCCTCATGAGCCAACACTTACTTAGCTCTTCTCTTAAGCCTCTTCTCCATAGCCCTCTAATTACTTCTGATTTCACATTTCTCGGTTCAGTCTCAGCTGAAAATAAACATCCCTCCTTCAACACAGGGAAAGTGCCTTCCAAGTGGCACCTCCAATTTCAGAGCATTTTGGGGGCTTGGCTCATTTCTTGGTCTAGCCTTACTCTCATTCCTCCTCCCCGACACCAGACTGAAATTTCAGCTCTGCTTTCAGAAACTGTGTTGACATCCCTTACATGTAACTGTTTCCTCTTCCATCCTTAAGAGAATGATCCTCATGAGCTAATGCCCTTTCATATCTTTACTGTTTCCTTTGTCATATGTCAGGAAAAAGCAAAGATAAATGCATGTATTCCACTCACCATGTTTGATTTTAACCTGAATTAATAATAAATGTAGCAGCAAAATAATCCATTCCAATTTACCCCATGCCATGCCCAGTCTTTCTTCTAAGACAAGATGAAGGGAAGCTCAGGCCTGCCTGCTTCATTGCAAGAGTTCCATCTCCACTCCTGATCTTTGGGGAAATAATGCTTGAACAAGAATAAGAATAGAAAAAAAAAACCACATAAGCACAAATACACACATTCTTCTAGCATAAATTGTAAGTATAAAAAATACGTGACTTCCAATACTATAAGATACATTTAAGAAAGGGCATTTGAGACTTTGGATGGTGGTGCAAGGGTAACACAATGCTCTGAAAGCCTAACCCACATGGACAGGTCCTGGGTTCCTGTCCAAGGACCTCCCTGAATACACAAGGCATACATGTGCTCATGATCTGTGACTGGCAGAGGCTGGGAGTGGATTGTGGTACATGTACCCTGTTGGGACGGTGTCCATTCTTCACATAAATCTCCTCTCTCTTGCTTATGGGAGAAAGGAATCAATTTAAAAAGAGGGAGGGCAACATTTGGGTTCTCAAGAATAAAATAGTTAAGAATGTTCTCATGTTTGTAGAATGAAAATGTCCCACTAAAGGGGAGCAAGAATCTACAGGAACAACTGAGGTTCAAATCCCAGTCCCTGTGACTTGAAAAACATACTGAGCATGTGTGCATGCATCTCCAAAACAGAGATAAGATTGTGGCATGGTGCATCATTGGGGGGTGCTTTCTCCTTCTGTGTGTGTGTGTGTCTGTATGTATCTCTGGTGGTTGCATGCACCCTCTGACAATTAAAAAAAAGGTTTCTTTATATAAAGAATGGCCTCTCTCTAGGTCAGCTGGTGGTGTTGTAGAAATGATAGCTGGATTTCCATGTGGCTGACTGTGTGGTTCAAACCTGGACTAGCGACTTGAGAAGCACAACAGCTGTGTGTGTGTACATGACAAAAATTCTGAAAGGAGGGAGAAAAGGATACGAAGCGATTGCAGTGTGATCATGCCCCATCTCACTCACTCATTCTCTATCTATCTATCTCTCTGGTTAGCACGTGTGCTCTCAGGCATAACAACAACAACAACAAAAAGTGACTTTCAAAGGCAAATCCAGTTTCCAATTTGGAAACTTCTGCTTCTATGATTTAGAATAACATTTTTTCTAATTTCAAAACAATGTCAGATCCAGTCTTACCTGGACATTTAGTTAAATAACAGTGTTTTAAGAGAAGAAACAATGAGATAGTAGAGATGAGTATAGGGTTGAATGAGGGTTATAATCAAATTTGGAAATAAGCCTGATGTGGCCTGAAGAATTTACTTCTGGGACCAGCAATTAGCATAATGGCTATGTCACTGGACTCCCATGTAGTAGATCGTGGTTCGAGTCCCAGACCCGGTGGCTTAAACTCACGCTGGGCGCGTGTGGGTGCGTGCCCAAGATCCCAAGAGGAGAATGGACGAGAAGGGATTGTGGCATGACCATCCCCCCTGAGGGAGGGGTGTGATTTCTTGCTTTCTGTCTCTCTGTCTGTCGAGCACATGCGCCCTATAGCAAAAACCTCTCCAAAAAAAGAAAAAAAAAGAATTTACTTTTTCCTCCAACTTTCACTAACAGCCCACACAGTCTCTCCTTGTGCCATTTCCTTAGTACATTTGCGTCCTTCTTTCATTTTTGATTGCCAATCCACTGTATCTACCCATGCACACCCTAGAGTGAGCCAGTCTAGTTGGGTAGTTCACTACCACCTCCTGGGGTCAATCAGTCTATAGTCAAGATACCCTTGGGTCATTTGCTCATCCTGTCCTGTAAGAGCCACCTGTGCACTAAAGATGGCTTGGAATTACTTCTTGTCACAGAGATCTTTATCAATTTACATGAGCTTCCAGAACAAAGCAGCACACCTAGATGGCTCACACAACAAAAATGTATTTTCTCATGATTCTGGAGGCTAGCAGTTTGAAATCAAGGTGCCAGCTGGGTTGGTTTCTTCTGAGGCTTTGCTCCTTGGCTTATAGATGACCACCTTCTCCCTATAGATTCACATGGTCTCCACTCTATACACTTGTGTCTAAATTCCTCTTCTTATAACAACACCAATTATATTAGATTAAGGGCTACCCTAATGGCCTCAATTTAACTTAATTACCTTTTTAAAAGACCTTACTCCAGGGCCAACCCGTGGCTTGGTGGATAAGGCAGCTGTATCTACATAGCCAATTGCATGACTCTAATCCCAAACCTGGTGACTTGAGAAACACTCTGGGTGTGTGCATATGCCACATGTCCAAAATCCCAAAAGGAGGGGTAAATAGAGGAGAAGAGATTGCAGCGTGACCATTCCCCATGGTGGCGGTGGGGGTGGGTAGGGATGGAGGGATGCTTTTTCTCAGTTTCTCTCTCTCTCTGTGTCTCTCTGTAATGAGAGCATGTGCCTTCTGGCAAAATTATGGAAGATCCTATTCCAAATAAGGATACACTCTGGGGGATAGGATGGAGAGGAGGTGAGACCTTCAGCATATAGATTTGAGGGGTGTATTTCAACCCCTACCAGGCTCTGGGCAAAGATAACTTGAACCGGAAGCTGAATATCAGTGTGCAGACACCCATCAGTGAGATGCCCAGTGCCATGTTTAACTTCATTATTGTTTCATTCAACAAGTATGTGTTTACTGAACTAAATGAACTTGAATTTTTCAAGACTTGAAACACTCATATCAATTGTAGTAAGTACCTGGTTAATAAATTTCTCAAAGAAATTGCTTTATGATTCCCATTCTAATTTTTTTAAAGTTCCCATTTTTAGGTTGTGGTAGTCTAAGGTCTAAGTCATAATTTTCTAAATTATTTATGAATGTGTTCTTCAGAAAAGACCAAGAAAAGTTGACACATCTTGTGAAGTCAAGATAAATGACACCTTCTGCTCTCTTTCATCTGTAAGATCCATTACTCTGTCAAGGAAGTAATTTAGATGGCTGTGATTTGTTCCTCAAAAAGTTATTTTGGTTCTTCCAGCACCCTCTCCTTGGGTGTGGTGATTAGCAGGTTTGGTGCTTACTTAGAAAGTATTAATATCTGCAGTGAGCTAGAAACAGAAGAGTCAAGGTTATAGCAAATAGAGAAAAATTGGCTTTATATTTGCCTTTTTCCTATACTACATCATGAAGCATGTAGCAAGTCCTTGGAGAGCAAGACTCTTCTTTATAGGTGGTTAGAACTATGTTTAGAGTAAAGGATAAAATTACTTGCCACATCATTTGGGTCTAAAGTAACATTACACAGAAGTATATCCTGGATTTGGAGTTTTCTGTATAAAAGCAGGTTGTTTGAGTGGTTAGCATTTTGAGAGGATATATTTTTCTTGACCAATAAAGATGAAATAAAATTCAAAAGGAGGTAAATAAGTCAAATCTATGTCAATTATTATTATTATTTTAATTCTTTTATTATTTTATTTATTTATTATTTTAATTCTTTTTTTTTCTTTTGCTAGAGTGTGCATGCTCTTGTCAGAGAGCAACACACATACACAGAGTTTAAAGAGAGAAAAGAAAAGTGAGAAAACACATCCCATGGGGGATGTTCACACCGCAGTTCCTTCTCTTGTGTTTCTCCCTCCTTTGAAGATTTTGAGCATACATGCACATGTGCTTGCTGTGTTTTTTTTCCAAGCCTTTGGGTCCAGGACTTGAACCACACAGTTGGCTATTTGGGATCCAGCTGTTTTAACCTCCAGGTCATGGGCCAGCTCTCTGTCAATTTCATTTTAATTGGCTTTGTGTTCCTCTATTTTTTTTGACAGAGGATGTAGTATCTGGCTGGATTGAAAGGACATGAGTGAGTTGGTCTTCCTACAGAGGTCAAGTGTACTTCTTGGCATTTTAAATTTCATTTAGGCACATGTGTATATATAAATGCACATAAATCTACACACACACCCATATGTTACACATGCATACGTGTGTATGTGTTTTCATGTAAACATTTAATTATACATATATGTGTATATACATACACACACACACACACACACACACACACACACACACCACATTTTCTTTCAAGAAAAATTAAAGTAAAAGAGAAGGCTACATATCATTTTTATTCCCTGAGCTCTATTTCTTCTTTAAAGTGATTTATTTTCAAGATGATATCTGCATTTCCATGCCCATATCACTTTGTGCTCACTTTTTTTCTCTTATATGTCTTATGACATTGGGTTGTAAACATCTCATTACATCTCTTCTCTCTCAAGAATTTGAATCATTCTAGACTCAAATAAATCTTATATCTAATTTAAGTGAATATTTTGTTTGGCCAAATATTTACCTATTTACTATTTCATATTGACATTTTTAATTTAGTGAAGTATTTTTTTCAGACAGTTTTGTTTTGTTTTGTTTTGTTTTGTTTTGTTTTGTTTTATAGGGCATGTGTACTCTCCAGAGAGACAGAGAGAGACAGAAAGTGAGAAATCATCAGCCAGAGGGGATGGCCACTTCTCGATCCCTTCTCCATTCTTCTTTTGGGATTTTGGGCATGCACACACACACACCTGCCCAGTGTGAGTTTTAAGCCATTGAGTCCAGAACTAGACCCATGGGAGTTCAGTTCTACATGGGATTCCAGTGATGTAACCATTGCTCCATCTGCTGGTTCCAATTAAGTAAATATTTTAAGACTTGGAGCTACAATATTTAGTAATTTTTCTATTGTTTAATACATAGTTTCTGTCCTAATTCTTTGTCTTTAGGCTGCTACTACAGACTATATGGTTTTGTAATAAACTTCATCGGTTCACAGTTCTGGAGCTGTGAAACCCAACAGTGAGGGGCTGGCATCTGACAAGAGCCCTCTTACTGAACCATCCCAGAAGGTGGAAGGACAAGAAAGTAAAAATGAAAAAGATGGGCCTGAACTTGCCCTCTCAGACAGAACTCACTCCCACAATAATGGCATTAATCCATTAATTGTGTTCTCAGGATCTAATCATTTCTCATTGAGCCTCACCTCCCATCCCTGTTGCATTGGGAATTAAGTTTCCAATTCATAATTTTGGGGAAACACATCTAAACTACAGTAATTATTATAGCATTGTGGTTAATGAATGAAAGCAAAGTTGGCCTTCTGGACTCAAAAGCAACAAGAAGAATTGACAACAATGTGGAGTTTCTTAGATTTGGATTCTGTCTCACTTTTTTATTTGTACAACCACTAATTGCCGCACTATCTATTTCATTATTTATTTATTTCTCTTATTAATTCAGCTATTTGTGCAGCCCTTATAGCACGAGGAAGATCTCCATAGGGAACAAAAAGAGCAGAATTTCAGATGGATGCTTTTGTTATAAAACAATATATTACAATGTCATCCCTGGGGGCTGGCAGGTGGCATAGTGGTTGAGGCACCGAACTCCCACATGGCTGACCATGGCTCTAGTCCTGGACCTAGTGGCTTGAAATTCATGCTGAGTGTGTGTGTGTGAGAACATGCCTAAAATCCTGAGAGAATGGAGGAGAAAGGATTGCAGCATGGTCATTCCCACTGGGGAGTGATTAATCACTGCCTGTCTCTCTCTCTTTGTGTCTCTGGTGAGTGCACATACTCTATAGCAAAAATCTCTCTTAAAAATAAAAATAAAAAATAAAATAAAATAAAATAAAATAAAATAAAATGTTAACCCTGAACTCATCTTGGGTGTGGAGATGTTAGAAAAACTACATTTATTTCCTCAAGTGGTCAGAGAAGTTGGTTTTGCAGGAAGCAGGGGAATTTAATGCACTCTGCTATCACAATTGGCATGCTATTTTGTGTTTGGCTCAATTGTTATTTCAATTGTTATTTCACTTCCACATCGAATACCATCTTCAGGTAGTACCATGTTTCTTTATTGGGTAGTAGGAAAGGACCATCACTTATCTCTGGGGCTAGCATCAATCTCATTAATAGGATGCTAGCATTTTAGCATCCTAATAAAATAGTCTAAAGTTGACTGATGAGTGAATTAGTTAACTAATTAATTAATTAATGGTGAGCAACATGAGCATCTATGAAAATCTCCGAGCAGGCTTGTTTAAAGCCCACCACTCCATCCTTGTTTATCTCACCCCAAGAGGCTAGGGTCAGGGACTCCTAACTACTCGGCTCCCATTAACTATACAGATTTTTTTGAATAATTATTTAATTTTATTATTATTATTATTTTAATTTGCTGTAGGGCACATACACTCACAAGAGAAAGAGCAAACCACCAGGTCTGGGACTCTAACCATGCTTGGCCATGTGGGAGTTCAGACAGTGCCCTAACCACCACACCACCTGCCGGCTCACTACACAGATTCTTAATGTAAAAGAACAGCATGGACACATTCACATGTTCATATTTGGATCCCTGAATTTACTCTCTGGGTCCTCATTCCAGTCCAGTGTTGAAACCCCAGCTTGCTTCTGTAATTACCATAAGGCATAGCCAACAACAGCTTTCCTCAGCATGGGCCAAGGCTCACCCATCTCCTGTCTGCTTCCTTTGTGTTGTAGTAGGAGGAGCTCACCAACAATTCTGCTTTCCCTATATTTCTGCCCCAACAACCACCTTCCTTCACAGAGGTCACCCTGGTTACTGTGGCAACAGTACTGCATGCAGCATATTGTTATTTGCCATTTCTTCCTTTGAGGTAGACATCACACATTCATTCATCAAACATTTAAAGATCTGCTATACACTAGGATCCAATAATGAGATCAAAAGATCCAAGAGATTTGGCCCTGGTCTCACAAGCATTAGTCTGCTGAGGGAGTTTGTGTGTCATAAAAATATAAGAGTAGCAGAGGCCCCAAAGGCCTTGTTCCAAGCCTGAAAGCAGAGCTTGTAGAATGGGGATGGCGATCAAAGAGGGAAAAGAGATAGTTCTGATTCTAGGTTATAAGGAAAGGGGCACTTTGCTGCCTGGGAGATACCAATATCATGGATGGGAGCAGGCTGCTATGACAGACCTTGCACTTCTCCTAGCACTTGTGGGGTACTACTGACCCAAGGTGGCTGCCACAGTTCTTGGCCTCTGAGATGTTTTCTGTACGGCCTTGAGCAACCTTGTCACCTCAATACTACATGGTCAGAAAACCCTCTGCTCAATTTAGAAGTTGTTGTACTGTAGTCAGCCCTGACAATCCTTCTTCATGGGTATAAACTCTATGAGATCATGGAACTCCTTTAAAAGGGGCTAGAGAGACCACCTGCCCCTAAAGGACAGGTGGTAGCACTCTTATCGACCCATAGTCTAAGATGAACTAAGACCTGTAGTACACTCCAAACTGGGATCAGAAGGAAGAGGACCCTTCATTATATAAGTACAATAAAATATATTTCAAGACATGCAGACAATATACTAGCACCGCTGAGGAAGTTTTCAGTACTACCATACAGCTAACTGGCTAAACCACAGCTCTTGTTCATATCTGCATGGGCTGCCATGGGCCACCTTGCAATGAAGAATGTTGCAAAAGGGCCTAATCCACCATATTGGTATAAATGTCCCTTCTTAGGCACATTTCTTTTCCCCCATTCCAGAGATATTTACATTTCCAGAGACCTCTCTACTTCTAGGAGTCATTGCTGGAATCTTCGGCCTGATGAGAAATGATAGGGAAGAGTTGGAAACATGTGGGTGGGGACAGGAGACCTTGGAGAAAGGGCAGGATGGTTTTGGAGCCATTTAAACATGTTTTGTAATGCTGGTCTCACCACTACCACTTACATGGCATTGGGCAAGTTCTTTACATTTGCTGAGCCTCACTTAATATCTTGTTGATTTTAATCATTAACTTTATCTTTTTCTATAATCTTCACAATGTGCCATGTAGGTTTTTGACTCCTTCATCTTGCTAGAATAGTAGACTCTGCTTACAGTGGTTCTCCACAATTTTTGCTGTAATGAGAATAACACGTGATCATATCAATCCTGTCTGGGTTACATAAATGCATATCTGTTAGAAATAAAACCAGCCACAAAAAAAATACCATATGCTGATTAAGCTAAGAACACTTCGTTAAATGAGGAATTGTGACACCTGTTTGCAACCTTGTCAACCCTGGGAAATGGGTGTACACTATTCTTTATCATCCCCTATATTTTGATGCTTGATTCTATTATCTCTTCATCCCACTTTCCTTGGCTCTAGGTTCTCATAATCTCTTAGCTTCTGTTGTCCTACCCCCATTTTAAACCATTCTCTACTGCCTCTGGACTTAGCTGCCAAAAAAGCAAAACTGATCTTACCATGTACCTGATAACATCTTTCAGTGGACTCGTCCTAGATTGAAATCCAACCCCCTTGGACAGGCACGCAAAGTCCTTAATTAACCTAAACTTTTCAGCACTATTCTATATACATCCCTCCATGGACTATGATTCTAAAGAGATTATTTTCAAATATCTTTTCCTGGCAGCCAACTATTTTTTTTCAAAGAAAATCCAGTTGAGAGCCTGGTATGGAAAATGATGAAAACTGAACTGTTCTGTTGAGCTCTAGGACAGGATCCTGAATCCTCAACCCAATTTCTTTTATTTTTCCCACCTTTCCCTTTGTTCTGCAGAAAGAAGACCTATCTAGCCCAATATTTAACTCAGTAAGTCTGCATTTGCTGACCTTGTGGCCATTTATTGAAGAATCCTTTTTCTCTCATGCCTCATCTTGAAATCTGCTTTTCTCCTTTGTTTCCCCACACCATTTGTGTGACAAAATTCTCTTCATTCTTTAGTATTCTGTTCAAGCATCCCCCCCAGTGCAAAGCCTGTGCTGACTACCTGGGCAAAATTAGAGGTTTATTTAATGCAATTGCTTGAATGTATTCTTATCTATGCCATAGTCTGAGCTGTTGAAGTCCAAGAGAAATGTATTATTTATGTTTTTGCCTGTGCCATAGTGGGTGCCTCATAAATACTTGGGGAGCTAATAAAACACTACTCATGATCTTACTAATTACTTTTCTTCTCTGAAAACCTGAACTAGCACACAGAGCTCAGTCTAGATGTTAAGAATGCCTGTTTATATTCAGACATATATGCATTTATAAATGCACATATGCCCTCTTATATCTACAAATACATATTAAACTCACCGAAATAGTTGTTTGTGCATAAATATTTAGGCAGCATAATAACTTTTTAATGCATATGATCTTCATATCATTTATTTTCTCTTTATATTCACTGTGCTCAGTAAAATCTTGCCTCCTGAAGCTAAATGTTTTATTCCTCTCCTATGTTCAGTTTACCCTTTGTTCCTCTGCAGTTATGTTTAAAGATGTGTGGGGACACAGCGATTCTTTGATACATGCTGAATTATCAGAGGAACTCCAGCTGTAAATTGGGCAAATGGAGGAGAATGGCCTTGAATCTGGCCACCAGTGTCTCTTAGGAAACCCAATACCGAGGATCATGCCATAGGCCCTGGGGTTGCAAAACCTGGATTTTAGCCCTGATACAAAAGACACTTCACAATGGCAAATTTGTTCATTAAGGTAAAGTGCTTAAGGTGAATTCATGGTAGAAACCTCATTAAAGGCCAATAAAGAAATAAGCTCTTGTATTGATATTTTAAAATAAATGCTGGGTTTATTTCTTTTGTCTTGATCGTAATGCACCCTTGCAATCGTTGATGAGTTTTTCCCATGTCCTTTGTTAGTACGAAATGACAATAATTTCAGAAAAGCACCTTATTAACGTGATTTGGAAAAGAAAATCATTGGCACACTTTCAGCAGCAACTTTATGTCCTCCAGTTCATTTTTATAAACAATAAATTAAATTACCTTTAGGGATTCTATGTGAGACTTTCTCTTTTTTATATAGAACCCTTCATGCATTGGATAAGAGACATTTCATGAAGGTTTGTTGGAGGTGACAGTGTTGTCTTAAGGTTTATTTGCTTCACTTGTGCTATCTGTGCCTTGTATATTTGAAGTATCTGCTTAATATTGACAGTGTGTTAGGAAAGGGAGCGTATAATATATCGCTTATGATATTTAAATGTCAAACACTCGTTCATCTAACTAGAGTCCAGCTATATATAACTGCTCCCATTAAATCTGTCTTATCTGTGCCTCAGTTAGAAATGTCAATTAAAGAAGGAATCTAATCTCATTAGAAAAGCTCAATGACAATGCCGTGATATTCACATTTATCTGTCAAATTGTGTTTCTTCCCACATTTTGATGTTTTAATTAAACCTTGATGTGTCTTGGCAGAACTTTTACTGATGGAGACAATCCTCTAAAACAGTCTCCCTTTTGTCATATGTTCATTTAGACAGTGTAAGACCAAGGGTACTAACAGGTATTATTTAATCACTGGTATGATCCACTTACAATTCATTTATTGTTGACATTCTCTTCCAAAAAAGTGCTAACCAAAGCCCTGTGGAAACAGGATTGATAACCCTTATGTATTTATAAATTTTGGTTTATTTGACTAAGTCATTGCGTTGTTGTAAAACAATCATCAATTTCAGGGAACTATTCTCTCATCATATGTTTAATTTCTATTGATGTTAATAGTATATTTACTTGCACTAGAAAGAGACTTGGATTTTTCTGTAGGAGGAAAAATGTCAGGTATGATAACAACAAAACTAAATGAAACCTAAGTCACTTAGCATAATAAAATACAATTACTCCTGTCTTCAGTTTATGAAACTTTCAATTTCTTGTAGAAAATTACAAATCATACAGTTAGAACCAAAAAACAATTGAAAATATGCTAGTTGAATCTGAAAAGTAGTGTGTGTTTTTAATAGTAGATATTTGTATATCAAATTATTCTGCATAGCTTTCTAGTTGAAATAATCTTTGTAAACTAGGAAATCTGAATAGATGAGAGCTAAGTCAATTTCTACAAGTCTTTTAATATTTACTTCTCTAAAAATAGTTAAGCAGTTGTAATTTGGGGAAAAACAAGTTTGGGTAGAACAAGTTTAAACACTGATTTCAAATATACATGTGTTGCCCCAATAACTAAACTATTTTGCTAAGAGTAAAAATGTTCTGTATTTTCTACCATGTATAATTTCTAGGAATCTGGGCAAAATAATTACCTGTTTTCTTCAACTCTGTTTTTTCTTAATGTAGCTTTTCACTGGATTTTCTACATGGATGCTCCAAAAGATAGTCTGTTTTAAACTATATTCCATGTTCTCAGGCAGTAGGGGATGTTTCATTTCTGAACTACTCTTGGTTGACACTATGTAACACATTTAAAGTGAAGTCTTCGCTTGTTGCCAGAAATACAAATGGAGTCAGGACTGGGAGATTTATGTGTGTATTTTAGAGGCTCCTTCCAAACTCAAGGCTAAGAACAAACTTCTCAATATGGACCTGTTGGTGAGGAGTAGGAGAGCCAGGAAGTCCTAGAGATAGATTCCCATGCAAAAGTAGCCTGTCGCCAGTTAGAGGATCAACCTTTGAATGACTCTTAGGTCTTAAATATGCCCATTGTGTTGCCATTCTTGTACTTAATATCCTTTCATACTTATGATATTTGAACTAACATCCCTAACTTATTATCATTGGGTAGTGCAGGTCTATTACATGGAATGTACAGCTAATTAGAATGCACTTTACAGGGGTGTATGACAGCAAAGATGGTAACAGAAGATCCATTCAAGCAAGAAGTTACCAGATGCATTTAAGAGTTGCTTCTCAGAACAGTGGTGGTAGAAAAAGTGTGTGTGTGTGTATGTGTGTGTGTGTGTTTGTGTGCACATGTGTGTGCAGTAATTTCCCCCCCCTCCATCCATGGTTTCAGTCACCTGTATTCAACTATGGTCCAAAATAATAGGTGAGTAAAGTACAATAAAATATTTTGAGAAAGATTATAACCTTTATTACATTATATTCTTCTAATTATACTTTTTATTATCAGTTACAGTTGCCAATCTTTTACTGTGCCTATTTATAAATTAAACATAATCATAAGTACACATGACATGAAAAAATTTAGTACTGGATCATTGGAAAAAATCATCCTGTATTTTTCTGTTTAGCTATGCAAAAATGACTCATAACTTTTCTGATGACCCAATATATATGGGTTTGGTACTAACTGCAGTTTCGGGCCTCCACCGGGGGTCTGGTTATATAGTCCCTGTGGATAAGGAGTGGGTTACAATAATACATATATAATGAATATAATAATATATGTGTATATTGGTATACCCACAGCACAAACATATTTGTACAATGTTTATGATTTTGATTTTTCTTTTTTTTAAGAATTAATTATTTATTTATTTAATTCCATTTGTTACTGCTAGTTTTTTTTTTTTTTTTTTTTTTTTTTTTGCACCCCAGAGAGAG
>NW_006159515.1:8079764-8130462 GCF_000334495.1 Tupaia belangeri chinensis | reverse complement strand
TTTTTTTTGTTTTTTTTTTTTTTTTTTTTTTTTTGACCACCAGAGAGAGAGAGAAAGAGAGAAAGCAAAAGCAAGCCACCAGGTCCGGGACTTGAGCCTTGGTCAGCCATGTGAGAATCCAGCACCCTTATCCACCACACTGCTTGCTGGCCCCAGGATTTTGTTTTTTAACTAGAAACAAAGTTATATTAATGAAACTATGATTAACACGAGTATTCAGCAAACAGCCTACAGAAGTAATGTATTTGGTAGGGGCTGATCCTCTTAATCTGACAGTCTTCTATTTTTAGTAGATAAGTATCATCTAACTATTATTCTCTCTGCCACAATTCCAGGACAAACCAATGAAAAGTGAGAGTTACACCAAGCATTTTGGCACTAAGTAGATCAAGTATTGATTATTTTACTTAAATCAAAAGCTTTTATATGTAGATAATTCATTTCTCCTATTATCTCATGTTTTTGTCATATAAAAGATAAAAACAAGACTATCCATTGTGAAAGGGGTGTTAACTCTTAAATATGGAACATCAAAAGTCCACATTGTGTGTTGCTGCTCTACTCATGTGTATACCATAAGCATGTGTTTAGGTTCTGAACAGTTGTTTACACGATGGGTTCCATGGTATTTGTACTGACACTGCATGCAGAAACAACATGTCACTTATTCACTGATTCAGTTAACAGATATTGAGCATCAGCAAATTTGAGGCATTGTGTAGTTGGGATCTTCCATTCAGTAGAAGTGTGGTATGTTTACCATCTAATGGTGTACATATTCCATGACAAGGCTAAATATACAAAGAAGTAGAATCATACCTTTACGCAGATAAAATACCATCTCTTAAACACAAACACATGATGGGATGATAATAACTACTGCATTTTATTCTTGTTTTCCTTCATTTACCCAGAATAATATCCCCAAACTACAAAGGGGCTGAGAAGTGTGATCTACATTCACGTTGTGTAGCTTAGATTCGCTGCCAAATCGTAAAGGCCAGAGAGTAATTCAGGGAATGAGATGTTCAAAATGCATTTTAGGTGCTCAGTTAATGACAGTGACAGACAAAATCATGGGTATATAGCTTTGGGGTTGTATTTTAAAACTGAAAATAATTTCATTTTTGGAATATACAACTTTACTCACCTAAGTTATTACTTTCCCATTGGAAAAGTAACCCATCATTAAATTTTCATACAAGGAGGAAGACGTTTGCCTGCAGTTACACAGAACTCATCACCACACTTTCTCATTACCATACACGTCTCTTCCAATTTGGGGTCTCATTTTCCTTACAAACACAGCTTGAAAAGCTTCATCTTCACCTATTTATTCAAGCAAATGATGACCTTTCACGCCAAGAAAATAACTGTCACAAGTGAAAGGATATTTTTATTGATGTAAAGACCAGTTTGTGGTTTCTTCCACAGAAATGTGCTTATTCCCCTTTAATGATTATAGTTTATCACCTGTGTAAATAGGGTTTAAATGGTACTTAGAACAGCTCAGAGGCCAAAGCCATCTAAAAAATGTCTTGAGTTACTATAGTTTCTATTGAATGTGAAGTAACTGAACATTTTCCTTGGTCCCAGTGTTCTATTTTTGTGTTGACTTAGATGATACACATCTAAGAAGTGTGTATCATCACTGCTTTTATTGTTGTTGCTTTAACTCAATATATCTAATAATATTTCCATTTTTGAAAAAATTGCTATGGGTCACATGCACTTGAGAGAGAGAGAGAAATGACAAAGCATTTCCTAGGAAGGATTGCCACCATACAGTTCCTCTCCTCCATTCTCCTCTTGGCATTTTGGACATGCATGTACATGTGCCCATATTTTTCTCAAGCTGACAGTTCTGGGACTTGAACCACACAGTTGGCCACGTGGGATCCAGCTGCCTTAACCACCATGCAACCAGCTAGCCCATTATTTCTATTTTAAAGATACTAAATCCACATGATAGCCACACCATCAAGAGGCTGACAGTTTACACAACTAAATAATAATGTAGGGAAGCTTACTTATGGAGTAAGCACACTTATGGTTAGGAAAAGTTAAAGCGTCACATGTTTCTACCAGAATTCTAATCACTGGCTTCTTGTGAAATTATTGCTTTGGAGCTGAATTTTCCCATTGTGATGGGGAACTTAGAAGGTGTTGCCATGTAACACTGGTGATGAGGGATGAGATTCATAGCCAGATGTCACAGATGCAATGTGTTTAGGTATCTCCTGTCTATGGTTACTTTCCATGCTATGCCGCATCGTGTAGTCCAATGCATTCAATGCTCAAATATATTAAAAAGTGGGTTTTGGTATTTAATATTCACTGGAGATAAAAGTGTAACTTAATTTATGCATGCTTGCTGCTCCTTTTCCTCAGGCCCTCTCTTCTTCCTTTCATTAAAGAAACACTGAGCAAATATCAAATATATACTGAAAAAGCCAGAAGAGCCTTTATTTATTTATTTTCACAAATAAGATGACAAAACATTCGTTTTGTAAATATTTTAAGTTTAACAAATATAAAAATAATCCTGTGCAAGAAATAATCTGCATAGTGAGATAAATTTAAACCCTCCACCTCCAGCAAATAAATTATTTATCTGTAGCCATATATTTGTGTGGTTTCAAGGCAGGCTATTAAAACTTTTTTGAGGTTGGAAACTTCTGGGTTTGGGGTGTTTTTCATGCTTGAACACATGGTGTGTTCTTTGCATGTGCGTGTGTGTGTGTGTGTGTGTGTGTGTGTGATGTGGTCACAGTTGGCTGAAAGTCAATTACTTTCAATTTGGGCAACTTATGTTTGTAACACATTTAGACAGGGTGAATTTAAAGAATGGCTACAATATGCAGAATATAGCCAAACATGATCACAATTGAGCTCACTTTGGTATTTTAGATTTGCAGGAAATGAAGTGCAAAAATGATTATATATTTCCAACTCACAGATCAACCAATCTCTGAAAAGTTTGAAGCACTTTCTATCTCTGAAATGATCTGGTCGTGTGCATGTCAATCCAGGAGGCAGTACACACCACGGACTGGCTGTATCTAAATATGATCATGGGTGAGAGATTGAAATCTCTGTCTTTCTAAACACCTGGACAATAAGTGAAGAAGGAAAAGTCAGTGAGACATTTATGTAGACACAGTGCAGTTTCTCATTACAATTGGATAAAACAATGAATCAGCTAGTCAAACACGGGTTTACTCCTCATTTGCGAAATTTTGATAATAAATCTCTGAATGGAATTGACTGTCTCTCTGAATGGATCTAAATTTGTCACTCAAAAACTTTCTGATCTCCCCTAGTAGTACTAAGCTGTGCTGAGAGAGCTAGACTGAATGCTGTGCTTTTATAAATTTGTTTTTTTTTCCTTTTTAATGGATTATGTTATTTTTGATTTATCTGACTTCACCTAGTTGGTGGCACAAAGAGCTAGAATTAGTTTAGTCTGGATCCACAGGATGGCAGATCAAGGGTGCTTTCTTTCTTCTGTATTTAATTGCTATCTGCACTTTTTCAGGTCTTATGAAGGATATTGCTGAAGGAATAATGGAGAAAAGACACTCACTTGATATAGAGGTTTATTCTAACCCCATCAGCTGTCAAATTCACAACCTCAGAATTTAAGAGTGTTTTTGTTAATGAGTTTTTCTTGAACTTATGAATCTGTCAGTTGTGGATGAACTCCCTCTCCTCGAAGGTGACCTAGTTAGCATGCTGGGATACATTTATAATCTTCATTAAATAAGCTGCACATCACATGCAGTGGGCTCCATTTTATGTCCCTGGCATATATCCTTTGGCTAGCCCTGTGGTCAGCTTAGAGTGCACCAACCGTGCTTTGCCAGTTCTCGTTTTACTCCAGACCCCTCACTTGAAGCATGCTCCTTGCCACTGTTTGTGTGAATCCTGGTTATGCTTCAAAATCCAGCTGAAATCTTGTAATTTAGAGGTTTTTCCCACTACCCCAGTTCAAGAGTACTTATTGTTTGGAAGATGTACCTTCTAATCTTGGCTAAAAGGCCCAGGATGAGACGATGTAGTGCCATGCTTCACATCCTAGCTCTGTTCTGCTGCTTACCAATAGTGTCACTGGGGTACCTGTTCTGGGTCCTAGTTTTATCTTCTATAAAATTAACATAATCAAATAACACTTCATAGGAGTGTTTTGAGAATTGCATGGAGAAGTGTATGTAAAGTTTAGCACAGTGTACATAATTAGCACCCAGCATATTATTCTCATTCCCGATAGGTATGCCCATCCTCTTTATAACTAATAGGTAGGTTTCTTAATCCATTTTTGCATTGCTGGCAGAAACACAGAGCCTGGGTGCTTTTGATTGCTGTGAAGTACAAAGTCTTAGGCCTACACTATGACCAACAAAAGCACAAAGGATAGTGGACACATCAAGAGAACAAAAGCTCCTGACTGATAGCTCCTATAATAACCAGCTCTCCTGAGAACTAACCTCTTCTAGGAGAGCTAGAACTCATCTGTTCTCTGGAGACATCATTAATCTGTTCACAAGACTGTTGACTCTGTGGTACAAACACCATGAACTAATTACCACACACTAGGCCTGCCTTGGGAACCATGAAGAAATTAACTTTTCATATAATACCTTTACAATAAGGTCAATACAATTAAGTCCCAACACATGAATATCTGGGAAATGTATTCAAACCATTTTAGTAGAGGAACAGAAATTTAAATCCAAATTTTGAGGATAATAAAGTTCAGGCTCTTCTGTGTTGCCCTTATTTTGCCTTCATCTGAATTCCTAAAATACTTACCTATAGTAATTTTAACATTTTTGAAAAACTGTATTTTAGTATACTTTATGTAAATGACCTGACCATATTGCCAGTAAAATAAGGACATGGAGGAATTCATGTCTACAAATTCATGGGTTATACATAATAAGTCCTCCAAAACTGTGTTAACGATCAGTTGTGTTGATAGTTTTTTGAGTTTTTTGTTTGCTTGTTTGTTTGTTTTTGATAATTATTTATGTGGTTGATTGACATTCAGAAATACAAACGCCTATTTTGCAAACATGAAGGAAATTCAATACAACTTTTAATTCATCTGTACAGACAGATGTGAAAAAAGAGAGAGAAATTGCTTTCCTCACTAGTCTTTCTTTATTAAGTATCCTGAGGTTTGTTTGTCAGTGGATATTTGTCCAGACAGGTAATATTTACTCTAAATGATACAACACTACATAGCATGCAGCTTTTATCTTGTATTAACATTGATAATTTAGCTATATCATAGACTGCCTACTTCATTGTAGATTCACAGGAAGGGAGGTTTAAGTAGGTAAAATTGGCCTGTTTTGAGAAAGGCCTCAGAAGTTGTTTAAATGTTTTTGTTTTGAATCACAGTGAGGAAAATCTGCCATGTAAGCTAGCGATGGAAATAAGGTTGAAGACTGTACATTGCTAAGTCATAGATTTAAAATGACTCTGTCCTTTAGTTCTAATAAGAGGGCGCATACCATCCCAAGCTTTCACTATTAGGTTTAAAAGAATGAATGAATCTTTGACTTCGTGAAACAGGAACTTTAAAGTTATTTATAACAATACTGGAAAGAAAAAAACTGATGGACTCTAAACCTTCAGCAAAAGTGCAAGAATACTAGAACGCTGGGTTTCATTACTCAGGTTATAATTTATATGCAGACATAGTATGCCCCGTATGATTTACTATTCAAAATGCAATCAAGTCATCTTTGTTTGATAGATTGGTATTTTGAGTTTTCATAACAAAAGCTTTTCCAGACACTATTGCATGACTTTCTTTCGACTTGGTATTTGAAACCAGATAATGGGATATCTCATAAATACAACACAGACTTCTCTAGTGTGTGCCCCAGGATGCATGGATCATCTGAAATGAAAGTCATCTCCCAGGCAAGGGGAGAATGCTGAGGAAGTACTGTTGGCTCTGGCACATTATAATATTTACCTCCATTTGCCTGGACAGAGATTACCCTTCAAGCACTGTCAAGGACTTCTGAAATTGTGGAAATGCATTTTTTGTGATCACTTTTTGAAAGTAAGTGCCTGTGTGCTGTGATCATTACTCTGCATGGAGACTACCTAAGGTAAGGGAAATAAGAACATTCATTCCGAACACATGGGGAAGTCTTCTCACTTATGAATGAATGCTTACAAGAGATGTAAGAAAATGGTCTACATACAGCTTTTATTCTTATTGTCACTGCTCAGCTATGGATGTTTTTAACTTTTTCAATTCCCAAGTTGGGAATAAATATCTACCTACTAAATGATCATAGAGAAATGTGTTGGACCTAGGTAGAAAAATGTAGTTAAGTGTCTAGCACAGTCCTTGGCGCATACCTAGACTTCCTCATTCATTTTATATCCCATCACAGGGTTACCTATTTCTGTTCTGCACGACAGCAAATACCACATCAGAAAGTGATGAATCACAACCCATGACTAGTAGCCTTTAATGGTTCTGCTTCATTTCACATCTCAGCAAAATGTTTATTTCAAATTAATGTGGCCTGACATAAGGAGGGGGTGTTTTGAGCCAAAATATTTAATTTGCAGCTGCTTCATGATTGATAAGTTGTCAGAGGGCCATGTATAAATGATTGCTCTGGTGACAGGCTACTGAAGATGAGAGATTTAAACTGGCTTGTTAAATATAAGATGGCAGCCAACTTCCATATGTCCTATACTCACTTATTGGAACTCAATAGTTTCTCTAAAATGTTGACCAATGAACCCATTTTATCCTTTTTTACTATTGTTAGACATTTATAGGGGAGAACAGAAGGCCAGGGCAAGTGATTAGAACTGAAATAAACATTATCATTTACCATTTTGACTTTGTAAAATGGCAAAATTGGCTTTGCATATTTTTGAGTGTTTGCTAGCCAAATCAAAAAACCACCCATGTTTTCTTTTCATTTTTTTCTTCTTTTTATTTTCTTTACTCTTTTATTTGCTTCCTTTCTTTCCTTTTCCCCTTCCTTTCTTTCTTGCTTTCCTTTTTTTCTTTCCTTTTATCATCTTACAGCATTGGAAATAACTTGAGCACTCACTCATCAGGGAGAAGATTTATGTTAAGAAAAATAGAAAATGTGGTTGGTGCACCCTAAAGAAATTAACTTATAAGTCAGCACTTGCTCTTAACGAACTCTTAATCATGACGCTATTTCATCTCATTTAACTCTGTCTGCAATTAATCACCATTGGGTAGGTGTTAGTATTCTCACTCTACAGAAGAAAACTCAGTGACAGAAGTTAATACAAGTTCAAGGTCACACAACGTGCAAGTGAGGGAAACAGTATTCAAATTTGAGCCTAAGCCTAACCATAAGATTCTTACATTCTAACTGCTATCATTGTGCTGAATCATGTTTATTATGACTAAGAGAAAGATTAGTACCTAGAATGTAGAAAATTGATCACTCAGTAATTAACTAAGATTGAAAATTTCAGATTGAAACAACAAATATTTCTAGAAAAGAAATAATTTCTTCATTTCTGCTAAATTAGGTGGCTTTGAGGGCCTTGCCAATTTCACAGAATATTCAAGGACACTTGCCACTATTAAGACGGTTACATATTCCTGAATCTGTTGGGAACTTTAATCACAGATTGCTTTTAGAGGGCTTGTGCAAATCCTGAAGATGAAAATAATTAAACTTCATTAAGATTTCAAACTGAATGATTCAGCAACATCTATTTCTATATGAATATTAATGTTTCATGGAATAGCAGATGTTCATTTTCTTTTTTCCTTTCTCTGGCAAAGCTATTATTGGTCAAATTTGTAAACAAAAATGTATATTTTTTCATTCATTTATTTACTAATTTTGGTCTTTTATTCATTCTTTTCTGCTTTATTTATCATATATCTTGCCTTCAGAATTATGCAAATTCAGTTGTTACTATTAAAAATCAATGTGTGGGATAAAATATGTTGTTGTTGAACTGGTACATTTTCCAATATGCACAGTCTCTATTTTACCAAGCTCATGTCTATCATTTTTGTTTCTGTCCAAATGATGAAGGTGTCATGCTCAGATATGGTGATCCCTATGGGTTGAGGTCCATCTACAACCCCAATTCAGTTTCATTTTATTTCATTAAGATGAAACTCACTCTTCTTCTATTACTTCACTTCAATGTTACTAAGGCTGATTTCTCCACTGTACAGGGGATTGATGAGAAAGCTGACTGTCCTGTTTCACCTGTTTTTAATAAAAATTGGAAAACAGGTCCCCAAGCTCATCATTAGACTTAAATATAGAACAATCTTCTCTAATATCCAACGTACATGACTTTGTTATGCCATTTTTTTTAACTTGACCAGACTCTAAAGTCACATGAGAGTTAGTGTGTAATCTACGTGGTTTCAGCTATTTGTTGTCACAGGGAAATGATGATTGGCTATCAGTAGAACCTAGGGGGAAATAAGGAGAGCAAATGTGGAGTGTCCCTCACAAAGGTAAAAGTCAAAACGAAATACTTTGATATTCCTCTGCTTGACCTCCCAGCATCTTCCATTGGGTATTGGCTCCAGCCCTGTCACAGAGTTGTCTTTAAATTAAAGTTACACAAGCCCAGACTTGACCCTTAATTCACACTCACTGCTCCTCTCAGCAACTGTTTATAACCTAGAGATCCCCAAACCCTAAGTGTAACTGAGTGAAAGCAGTTGTGTCTTTCTCATATGTGTAGGCTGTCTTTCTTTCCTTGGCCATAGTTTTAAATTTTATGAGGGGGAAAAAATAAAACTCACCAACTTGATGTATCACAACAAAAGGGAGACACACACATGTTAATTTTCACAGGAGCACTCCTAAAAGCTCAGGGTTGAAAATGTTATTAAATATCTTTTGATATTGGGGCAAAGTAGTGGTACAGGGGTAATGCAATTGCATCAGCATGAGAAAAGTTCTAAGACTGCTAAGGACACACGTGTTCATGATAGTCATCGGGGCTGGCTGAGACTGGAGGTGGATCCTGTCGTGAGTGCCTACCTCTCTCTCTCCTCTTTTTCTAACTCCCTCTCTCATGGAATAAATAATTAAGTAAGTTTCAAAGGAAAAGAAAGTATTTTGGTATAAAGTTTCAGTTGTTTGATGCTTGATTGTGCTATTAGCTAAGGGCTTGAACATGTCTTGTGATTAAAAAAAAACACTCATTTCATCTCAAGAAGCTTTTGTGGTTTTTAACATTATTTTTAAATTTAATATTTTTTCTTATATTGGCCAGAAAACTAACAAGCAAATGAAAACACTCTAAGCCCACTCCCTTTAGAATCTGCTTATTGGTGTGAGTGTACTCTTCTGAGGCAAAATATTGAAGACTACTTTTATATACTGAGTGCTCTAGGCCAACCATCACTGGTTATTGAAATGTGGACATCTTCTGATTCTATTCTTGTATGGATAGTCCAGATAGTCCATTGAAGACATTCCAGGGGCCCTCATGACTTGCAAATGTTGATAGCCACTCTCACCACGTTGCAGCTGAGAAGAGAAATAGGCATAAAATTCCTGGAGGACATTTTGTCAATGTATATATTAATAACAAAAGGTTTTGAAATGCATTTGCCTTTGCATTTAGCAGTTTCTCTTATAGGAACTTAGCATAAAGAAATACTGAGATAGAGCCAGCAGTTAGTATAATGGCTATGTCGCTGGACTCCCATGTAGTTGACCATGGTTCGAGTCCCAGACTCGGTGGCTTAAAACTCATGCCAGGCACATCTGCATGCGTACTCAAGATTCCAAGAGGCGAATGGAAGAGAAGGGATTCCAGCGTGGCCATCCCCCCGGGGGGTGTTTTCTCACTTTCTGTCTCTCTGTCTCTCTCTGTCTGGTGAGCGCATGTGCCCTATAGCAAAAATAAATAAATTTAAAAAAAAGAAAAGAAATACTGAGATAGAGAAGGTTCATATGCTATAACCTGTAACACAGTCTTAATAATAATTGTAACAATAAAATCTTAGAAAAAATTAACTGTCCAAAAAATAATGAGTTAGTTAAATAATCTGGTCCTTCTGGCTCCAAATAGTAGACAAAAGTCTATATGTTCATATTTTCTTTCTTCACAGTAATTTATTAAAATTTAGTGGTATAAATGGATAGGAGTAAAGAACACTATCCAGGGAGAGAAGTCTCTCTGTGGATGGGAGAGTTCAGTAAATTTCAAGATGCATCAGTGAGGGTCAAGCCAGAGAAAAAGTAGGAAAGATATATTAGTAAATTTATTTTAAGGAATTGGCTTACATGACTGTGGGGGTGGTTGGGTAGCTCTGGGCAGGAGGCCCATAGGACAGGCTGTCAGGAAGAGCAGAAGGAAACTGGGAGCAGGCACGAGTTGTACCTGCCATCCATAGGTGGAATAACTTCTTTCTCAGGGAAGCCTCAGTTCTGTCCTATGGCCTTTCAACTGAGTCAGTTCCACCCAGATTATCTAAGATTGTCTCCCTTACTGAAAGTCAACTAATTGTGGATTTGAATCTTTTCAACAGAATATTTTCACTGCAAGTTCTAGATTAATGCTAGATTGAGTAACTTGGAACTGTAGCCTAGCCAAACTAGCACATTCAACTGACTATCACACCAAAAGATATGCATGGGTGGAAAAATGTGCCGTGATGAATCAGAGAGGAGCAAGTCCCAGACAGGGAAACATACAGAGGAGGTGCCAACCGGCCTGGCAAAACCCCACAGACAGTTTTCAGGCAGGACTGAGAAGTAAGGCAGGACAGTGTGTGTATTTACTGAAGGTCTGATGACCTCCTCACATCTGTCTTCTTTGTGTTCTTGTACAACAGCACACAACTAACTTTCATACTTGAACCAGTAATTCAAGACTTTTTTCTTGAAGCAGAGCCAACATCTCAGAATTAGGACAGCCAACGTCAATGTTGGCAGATGAGAATAAAGCCTACCTTCTACGTTTGAAGGAGACCCTAGCCTGACAGAGAATTCAAGGTTTTTTTGCACTAAACCAAAACATAATTTATGAAGGTAGTTTACATATGTGGGTATACATCTCAGCCTCTTTAGATACTTGAGAGAGAATGCAGAATTTAAAAAAGAAAGTTCATGCATGCTCAAGAGAAAGACAGAGACAGAGACAAAGACAAAGAGACACAGAAAGAAAGAAAGCACCATCCCCAACAGGGCCATACCACAATATATTTTTTTTCCCTTTCATCATCCTATCAGGATCCTGGGCACATACTCAAACATGCTCAGGTGTTGCCACCTGACCAAGTGTTCTGACCATGGTTGGTCATTGGTATCTGGCTTCTTCCACATGGTGCTTAACCACTGCACTATGGGGGTGACCTGCCTCACCAACAGGATCTCGATGCTGCTGTCTACCCCCAGCTTCAGCCAGCCCTGGATCATGGACATGTGTATGTCCAACCTATGCAGGGAGTTATCCAATGCAAACTCAAAGTTTTCCCATGTGGGTCAGCCTTGTAAGCTATTGTCCTACGTGCCACTGTTGGTCTTCACATTTGCCTCTCTGATGGCAGCAGTGTTTCTGAATCCTATTGAACTATTGACCTTCTAGCTGCCTGAAGTATTATAGTTTTCATTTGTGTGTCCTTAAGGCATTTCTACCTTGCTAGGACTCAAGCTTGTATTTCTTATTTGCTTGTTTGTGGTTCTATCCAAAGCTTTACATTATACCTTTTAATTTTTTTTATTTGAACAAATCATGATATACATTGTCAATATTTTTGTGGATGCTAATTTTTATCCATGTATAAAATCTAAACTAATAAATGTGTTAGTCTTCAAGCTAAAAACAAAACAAAACAATTTGAGTTTTTTACTTGCCATCTTACTGAATCTGGGTCTGTGTAGGAGTGAAAAAAAAATATTCACTCTAAGGAAGAATAGGCCTTATTTCCTGCTGGCTCCAAAGGGACTGTTTGTCGCTGTGGAAAAGGTCATTTGCAAAATTGTTTCCTTCTGGCCTAAAATAGATGACACACTTCCCCTGGAGCAAATGATTCACTCTTATTTCATTGGATTTAGTCTTTAGGCTCTATAATGACTTAATGAGTGTAAACCCCTTACTCACACAAGTCAAGGGCATTGGGAGATCCGTTCTTATTTAGTTCATTGAAAGCAACATTCCCGTTGGTAGAGATTTACCTCCTAGAATAACATGGTCACAGTGTAAGGGTAAGAGGTTTACTTACAGGATTGTTTTGATCATCATAATGAGCAGAACAATTTTCTAAAGCTGATTTTGGAAGAAGAAACATGCTGGATAATAATCAGCTATTTTAAATAGTTGGGTTGATCTATCAATCAAAATTACCTTCTAACAAAAGAAGTACTATACTTACTTTAGTCACAACACTTCTATCATGACAACTGGCACAGTGTATTATTAAAACCAGTCTTTCACTTTGTTTTCATTTCAGCTAAGACAGTATGCGCAATTAGAGACAGGTGAAATGTTAATTACTGGTCTGAAGATGTAGAGAATGACTAATCAAATAATGTGGTAGCTCATTGAGATTCCACATTATGTATAGACAATTCCTAATTATGGTATTTAAGAATAAAATTAGAAAAAACTGGATTTTAAATAACTAGTGGAAGTAGTTAAATATATGTATTTAACTTGCCTAACATTTTTGCATGTGTGTGGGCCCCCAAAATAAAATTTAACACTGTGTTCACAGAGAAGGAATGTCAGTCCAAAGTTAATACTCAGAGTGCTCTATTTATCCTGAACACTTAGATGAAATTATAAACAATTTCATCAGGGAGACAGTAAAGATGAAAGAAAATGACCAATATATAAAAGGGCACTAAAGAAGATCATTGCATAGCACATAAAATAGACATGAGGAGAGGCTGTATTGAGGTGATCATAAAAATCCATAGGCAAATGGGTTGAAAGATGATGTGAAGAGGAAGATGATAAGATGAATAGGGTTCATCTGTGTTCATTAGGGTTGTGTAGTGCTATGGAATTAAGTATGTAGATGAAGTCAGTTATGGGCAACTTTGGTTTTGGGTTCCATTTTAGTTGTGGGGAAAATCATAGATACAGAAGAGACTATTGCAGAAGATGTGGTCCGTTCTCTCATGCTGAAAACTGTCTTCAGCCATTCCATTTAGACAATGCCAAAAAAAAAAAAAAGAAATTGGTTTAGTATTAAGATTTTCCTGCTTTTATTCATAGTTTCTAGAGCCTTTTGGAAAAGCCATTCTGGCAGTTCATAATGTCCAGAGTGGCCCTAGGCAAACAATATTTCCATGTAGTTCAATTGGCACCTTTTAAAGGATATATTATCGATGAACATGCAAATGAGCCAAATGATACATATTCCTACTATGCTTCTGAAGTCTCATGATGAACCTCTCAGGATACAATGAGGACGACCCATTTCTTTCTTTCTCGTACCACCATGGCATTAACAGTTATGTAAAACCTGCTGTCCATTTCTCTATAATGGACCTGCAAAACAAATCATTCACCTGTACGTACAGAAAACTTTAGAGGGTAAAATCTTTTAATTTCAGAGCATCCCACAAAAATAAAACCAAGATCATTGAGTTTAAACATAGTTAAGGGATTTTTTTTTTTTACATTTCACCAAAAAAAAAAAAAATACCATGTATACTCAAGTAAACAAGGCATATTAGCAGGACACGGACAGAGGGGGTGAGAGATGAAAAGCGTAGGTGATCTAGGAAGTTGATTAAATTGGGTAAATCTTAATTTACACAGCAAAAATGATACACTTGAAAATGTTTTGAAACCATAAGTTAATAAAGTATAAAGTGCTATTATTGTTGCTATTTTCTGCTCTGTAACTTTGGGCTAGTCCATTCAACTCCAAGACCTCTTTATCTCATAAAATGATGAAACTATAGAATCTCCCTATAGTATCTTGCAGCAAAATATTCATGCATATTAGACATATTTGTTCTCTGAATTACTTATAATTTTAAAATGAAACCCTAATGCTGAGCAGAATGAGCTCTGTTACCAACAAGAGTGTTTGCTTCCAAATAGCAATCCATGTGTATCTAGGAGAGAGCTTCCACTAAAGACCTACTTTATACAATGATCAGTTGACACTGGCATTGCCCATCACTGATGCTTTTACTAGACTTGCTTAAGAACTGTATTTAACAAATGCCACTGGGAACTGTTAGTGTTAACCCCAGAGAAGCAGCTCTGCTCATCTGCATTTGTTAAGGTTGTGAGAAGAGGAACCAACCTGTAATTTTCTGGTGCATCCTAATTAAAAATGGAGAATGAAAATAATGCTGTGCTCTCATCAGAGGCACTTAGCTTGATTGAGCACTTGCTTTTTGTTCAGCATAAAATTGCTGCAAATATTTTCATATGTCTAAAGTGGAGATAACAAAGAAAATGCAGTAAATTCACAGGCATCAGTTACCAGTACTTAATGACAATGGCTCTGGCTCTATTATGTTCTGTTTTCTGGATTGGTTGGAGTTAACTTATTTCACCACTGGGACTTTTTATTTTCTCTGGATGCTACATGTCATCTGTTATAAAAGAGATTGGCTTAAAACATGTCAGTACTGATTCTTGCCCCCAAAGTAATCCTAAGTAAGCACTTCCAAGTTAACCCCAAATATCTCAAGGCAGCTCCATTATCTACCCAGAAACAGAGATTGTGGGTCACAGGTACAGCCATGAGCAGATAGCAGGCCCTGTCTCTGGTCAACTTGAAGCAGAGCAGATGGAATTCTGCACGTGGCATTCCTACAATTAGTCTGTTCTCTGACTTCAGAATAAGTCCAACCTGGATGCCTTTTGGTTCTCCACACACTATGTGGATTAGTCTAGAGAGCTTGTAGGGTTCTTTCCCAAGCTAGTCTGCCATAGACATCTTGCCAAGGGCAAATATTAGCAGTTAAATCAGTCAAATCGAAGTAGATGCTTCATGTGGGAAGATAGTATAAATTAGTAAGATGAAGAACAAAGATCAGAAATTAAGATCACTGAGTTTATGTAAAAGCCCTATGTCTAAAATTCTATATTAGAATTAAGAGACTGTTTAATTCTTGAGTTGAGTACCCTGAGTCTGGGTTTTAAGAGCAGCCTGAGTAAGAAATTACTGGTCCAGGGCTTCTGAAGAGCTGAGCTCATGAGATTTAACAAAGAAGAAACCAGAGTTGAGGAGCAGAATGAAAACTGGAACACTGGACCACAGGGAGATTGAGTCAGAAGACTGGAAGAGGCAAAATGTCCCCAAGTTCTCAAAGTTGTTGCCTACAACTAGGCTTTATAACAACCCGGGGTCTCTATCAAAAAGAGGGAGTAGTTATGGATCTAAGTTGTCCAGGATCCCATCTGGACTCTTCAGAAACTGTTCAAGCAAGATCATTCTGTGACACTTAAAGCAGATGTAATCTTGAGTTGTCTCTTTTGCTTTCTGTAAGTAAGGAAACTGTTAGGCTGGATTTGGGAACGGCCGCAAAGTCAGGGCGGCAAAGATGAAAATACCAGAATCAGGCTTTGGGGTTTAATAAAACCAATAAAATTTATTTTGCAAAAAGGCTCTCGGGTGAGGTCCCTCAGTCTGGTCAGACGCCGAGGAAGTCACGCCCAGAGTGGGTGCTGCTCCTCCTTAAAGGGCCGTTGTCCAGTAGGTGGTCACCACGGGTCCTTGTCTGGTCAGTGAAGTTCGCTGTTTCCGTTCAACTTTGGCGGGCGCACCAAATGCTGAAGGGTGGGAAAGTCCGTTGGTGATGGCGGGCCAGATGCGGAAAATAGGAAAGTTCCTGCCATGTTTCTTTTCCCTTCCTCCAGACTTTACAGAATAACAGTTCTTAAACCTGGCTTTGCATTAGAAACATCTGAGATTGTCTATCTGTATGTATGTATATATACACATATATACAGAGATACAATCTCTAGATATAGGATCTACATATTGGGTTGTCTGGAAAGTCATGACACATTTTGCATAGACAAACATGTCATGACTTTTCTGGACAACTTTTCTTTGTTTCCTTTAGTTCTTCTATTCCCAAAAAGCAGGAAGAAAATGAGTATTGTACTCATTTACCCAAGATCATACTCCCACACAGGCAGGCAGTTCCTAGAAGCTGGTCTTGAGGTCCTGCCTAATGCCCAGAGACGGACTGAATAACGAACAGAGCTGTTAGCCTGGGTTCCCGAACAATAGGGTGAGCTGAAAATCTCTGGAAGCTAAAACATCACTGTAAACTAACAGTAAGGGGGAGGAGGGGAACTATATATATTTACCAGGGGACATACCATACAGTTAAGTAAAGATAATGAGACGCCCAAAAGGTAGGCTTTGATAACAACCAACAGTCAAGTAAATCTCTTCTCAGTCTTCGAGTCCATTTAATTTTGCAAGGCTTTTGTTTTTATGAGAGGATGCCTGTGATTTTAGGACCAGAGCTGAGTTTCCCGGAACAAGAAAGGAGCACCATTGCCACCAACAGTCCATTGTCTCCACCATTTCCTGTGCAACCTTCTGCCTCTCCCATAAAGAAATGTTTGACTTTACAAGTAGGTAAAGATGATTAGTTCAGAGGAACTGTGAGTTATTAATCTGCTTAAGGTGCACACATGACTGAGTCTAGTTCTGGCTGTACCTACAGATAATGTGCCTGATCCTTTCCTCCCTTGACATTTTTAAGCAGTGAAGAGGCATTAAAATCTTGCCTGAATAACAGTTCTTAAACCTGGCTTTGCATTAGAAACATCTGAGATTGTCTATCTGTATGTATGTATATATACACATATATACAGAGATACAATCTCTAGATATAGGATCTACATATTGGGTTGTCTGGAAAGTCGTGACACATTTTGCATAGACAAACATGTCATGACTTTTCTGGACAACTTAATATATACATATGTATAGAAATGTAATTATGATATATGATCTGCGTGTGTGTGTGTGTGTGTGTGTGTGTAAAACCCTACCCTACACTTCAGACCTGCTATATCAATATCTTCAGAAGCATATCCTCTGAATCAGCATTTCAAAGCCTCCACATGGCATTGTGATGCATTCAGTGAAAGCTGACTTCCCCTTCAAGGACTGGCCCTGGGGATCTTCTGAGGCAGAGACTGCGGTGTTGGTTCACATTCACTCTGCTTCTACCATTGTGCACTGGAAGCCAGACATGCTGGACATTTTCTCCTTTGCAGTCTGTATGCTCAGCTCATGGGAAGCTGCCTAGACAATTCTAGGGCTCACATCTATGTAAGAAGAAGGGAGTAAGAATCCAGAATGTTTTTATTTCACTCTTCTTTTTGTTTTCCTCTGGAGAGGCACACTAAGCATACAGGAAAAAAATAAATAAATAAAAGGAAAAGCATTCAACGTCAGTCCTCCAAATGAAAAGTAATAGTGAACCCTCTCAGGCCCTCTGTTGACCACTAATGATCTAAATGAAGAACCAGAGTTAGTGAGGTTTGCTGATGGCATAATCAGTGTCAGTCAATAGGAGTTGCAAAGAATAAGGGCATGCCAGATGGGCTTTAAAGTTACGAAATCTAATGAAATAACTCCTGAGGGTATTGGATTTGTGAACCTTTTCAGCCATCCTGCGGAAAAACACTCAGCACTAGTGTCATGAGTTCAAAAAAACAGTGGCCAGAAATCATCCTGGGACTCCTGTTTATGTGTTCTCAGCTTCACAGTATGTTTGTGGAAAATGAATAAACATCGCACTTAGAAGCCACTTTACTTTTTTCATAATTATCTGAGCACAGTTAATGACTTTGGATTTGGTTTATGAAAAACATGAGACCCTCTGAAAATCTGGACCTAGGATTTATAGCATGAAACATAGAATTTTCAATATTAGTATTCTGACTTTGTAAGGTAGTTCAATTTGAGAATGCCCTGATCTCTCTCTGGCCTCACTCAAGCTATATGTCCCATTGAGGAAGGTCAGAAAAATATTGATGCATGAAATCAATAATATTCAATTTGCTTAGCATATTCTTCACTTATCTTCTCATTGTAAGTGCTACTATGCTCTCCTCTGTCATCTCTGTATACACAGGCTGAGCTTTTACATACCTAAGCACTCTCTTACACTGACTGAAGCCTGACTCATTTCAAGGAAATGTGGATCCACACAGGATAGCCCAATGGTACGAGACCCAAGGGTCCTGGCCTAACTTGAGCTGGGAGGAATGTGATCTTTTCAACCCCTCTGTGGAGCAGGGAGAATTATGAAAATACTAAATGATAAGCCTATCAATGAAAGACAAGGGAATAGGGGGTGATATGACAAAGTATTGGGTTGTTGGTAAAGTCATGATGCTTTTTTGCATCGAAAACCAGAAAAAATACATCATGACTTTCTCCACAACCAAATAAATGCTGTTCAGTTATTGATAGGACAGAAAAAGGGATAGGAGAAAAAAAGAAGTTTCCATATCCCTCCTTCTCAACCTGTTCCTAAATGTTCTCTCTTTCTCCCTCTCTCTTTCCTTCCCTTGTTACTTTCTTCTTCTCAAATTCAATGTGCACATGCATGTGCATGCACCCACACATACGCACAACTAGAATTTCTTTGAGTGTAGAAATTATGTCTTAATTTATTTTTGTACCCTTGGATCCTTGCCCAAATAGCAAATGCTATGGATTGAATATTTATGTTTCCCCAAAACTCACATCTTAAAACTTTTAACTCTCAAGACCAGTAGATGGCATAAGAGTTATGTTGCTGGGCTCCCAGGTACTTGACCACAGTTCGAGTCCTGGATTCAGTGGCTTAAAACTCACACCATGAACGTGTACATGTATGCCCCAAATCCCAAAAGGAGACTGGTGGAGACCGGATTGTGGCATGGCCATTTCCTTGAGGGGGGGGGTGATTTCTCAATTTCTGTCTCTCTATCTCTTTAATGAGCACATGCACCCTACAGCAAAAATCTCTTTAAAAAAAATTTGAACCCTCAATGTGATTCTATTTGGAGGTAGGGCATTTGGGAAATAATTAGGACATGAGCATAAAAACCTCATGAATGAATTAGTGCCCTTATTAGATAAGACGGGAGAAGGATGATTTATTTGTCTTTCATGTGTGGATATTGCAAGAAGGTGATGGTCTCTAAGCTAGAAGGCTCTAACCAAAACAGACTATGCTGGTACCTTGATCTCAGACCTTCACCTTTCCAAATCGTGAAGTATAAATGTTCATTGTTTAAACCACCTAGTCTATGGTAGTTGGTTATGGCAGCCCAAGCTAAGACAGAAAGCAATTGATAAATATCAGATAGATTACTCAAGGAAAAATGCTTTTAAGATACCGTTTAATTTGAATAGCCACATAAAATGGTAAATTGAAACAGAAATTCCACCCTTCTTATTTTTTATTTTTATTTTTTTTTTTTTGTCATTTGCCAGAGTGAGAATCTGCTTGCCAGGAAAAGACAAAGAGAGAGAGAGAGAGAGGGAGAGGGAGAGGGAGGAGAGAAAGCACCTCCCAACAGGGTGTGATCATGCCACAATCCCATTGCCTCCATTTTCCATGTTGTCAGGATTTGGAGCACACACACACACACACACACACACACACCAATGTGTTTTCCAACCTGCGAGGATAGAGATTCAAATTGGGCAGTTGGCCATGTGGCATCTAGCTCCCTTAACCCCTGGTCCATGTGGTCAGCATCCATCTTTCTTATTATGAAGAACGTTTTGTAAGTCAAAGAGGCTGTAAAGAAAATTGCATATAATTACAACAATGGACTCTAAGTGGCATAGTTGTAGTCTAACCTACATCTCCAGTCCTTGCTCTTAAATGCAACCCTGAGGAAAGGGTGGTAAGAAACATGAAAAAAAAATTCTGGCATAGAGTAAGTAATCACTGTCATGATTCAGAGTAAGATTCAGAAGGTGGTGAGTTCAAGAGAAAAGGAAAACTTCTTAAGCAAGGGCACTGGGGGTGGGGTGGGGGAATCTGAAGCTGGGTGTACTTCATTCCCCCCACCAGAAAAGAGAAGAGTTTTTTAAAAAAGCATTATTTATTTAGTTTTATTTATTGTTATTGTTTTTCATTCACCAGAAAGAGACAGAGAGAGAGAGGGAAAGTGAAAAAGTAAGCCATTAGGTCTGAGACTCCAACAGCATTCAGCCATGTGGGAGACCAGTGCTACAACCACTACGCCACCTGCTGACCCTGAGAAGGATCTTTTATAGGGGAACTCATAAAGGCATTTTGGGAGAGTGTATGTATGGTAGATTAGGATCCTATGGTTATACATGGTGGGATCAGCACATTCTGCGTGTATAGAGCATTTTATGGCTTTTGTTTTATTTTGGGCCCTTAAACCCTGTACTTGTTTCATGGCTGGTGTAAATGTTTTTGGGTCGATGTGCCCTTTTATATCCCCTGTGTGTGTGTATGTGTGTGTGTGTGTGTGTGTTTGTGTGTGTATGTGTAGATGAGAAAGAAGTGAAAAACAGTAGTTGGGGATTAGGGGTAAAGGTGTACGGGTCAAAGTTTAGTCTTCTGGAGCTGCTTTCTGCTGATAGGGGGTGACATCTCTTAGGGGATGGAGAAGGCTGTGGGTACTCCAGAGGCAAACATGATATCATATTCTCTGGAGGAGCAAAATATTCTCTATCTGTTTTGGGTTAATTGTTAAATAGTGTCTTGGATAAAGTCGTTTAGCATCATTAGGAGTGGAGGTCCTGCAGAAAGCAAGAGAAGAAGAGTTACAATGGGGGCAGCCAGGGGAAGAAGCTAAGTTGCCCATGATGAGTGCTGTGGCCATTGGACTCAGGACTTAGCAGATCTCTATATTATTATTATTATTATTATTATTATTATTATTATTATTTTGGAGAGGTTTTGCTATAGGACGCGTGCGCTCGCCAGACAGACAGAGAGAGACAGAGAGACAGAAAAAGAGAAATCACCCCCCAGGGGGGATGGTCACGTCGCAATCCCTTCTCCATTCCCCTCTCGGGATCTTGGGCACGTACACGGCGTGGGTTTTAAGTCACTGGGTCTGGGACTCGAACCCTGATAGACTACATGAGAGTCCATCGACATAGCCATTATGCTAACTGCTGGTCCCAACCTCTATATTATTTTTGAGGCCCTTTCAGCTAGTCCTTCTGCCTATCCCTGTAGAAATTCCCAAGGCTGCCAAGAGGGGGACCACTTGATTGCATTCTTTTTTCGATAAGATTGTTCTGTTGTTAAAAGGACTGGTAAGGTTTGATGATCTGAGATTAGGTTAATATTGTGGGAGAGATAGGCCAAGGTGCACATCCTGCTCCAGTTACTAGGTAAACATAAGTAAATAGAGGAGCCTTAGTAAAAGAACAGGCCAGTGTCAAAGAGGCAGGTTGAAATGTGAAGAGAGAATAGGTGTCTCAGGGCTTTATTTCTGCCATCTATTTCTCTTTTTCAAACTCCTAGGATATTTGTTAAAGTTGCCCCAGTAAGGAGCCGGCAGGTTGCATGGTGATTAAGGGTGCTGAACTCCCACATTGCCGACCACGGTTTGAGTTCCGAACCTGGCGGCTTGCTTTTTCTCTCTCTCTCTCTGGTCAAATGAAAAATAAATAAATAAATACATTCTTAAAAAAAAAAAAAAAAAGAAGAAGAAGAAGAAGTAGCCTCAGTGAGAGGCTGCCCAGTGACCCATCTATTGGCCATGAGAACAGGGAGTCCGTGGTGGTGAGGGTATTATGATTTAGATATTGTTTGGCCCAGTGCTCCTTGCTTTTGCAAGTGGAACATTTGTCATTTTCATTATGCTAGGAGCCTTGAGCCACTGGATGGGGAGAACTCTGAGCCACTGGATGGGAGGAACTTTGGAATATAGCCAATACCTGGGCACGTGGGAATGTCTTTTATCTTTTCTCTTGTTTTTTCTTTCTTAGACCCTTGTCTTCTCCTCTTGGTCTTGATGATAAAAGGCTAGAGTGATAGCCTGAAGGAGATCCTCCACGGTCTCTTCTGACCCCTGCATGAAGTTTTGGAGCCATATATATTTGTGTGTGTTTGTATTAGGTGCTGATTGAGACAAGAACTTGTCTTTAATATGAAAACAATTTCTTCAAATTTGAGTCAACTTACCATATATGCAATCCTTTCTTAAAATTTCCTTCATAATTCTTAATACTTCCCTTTTTCCAATATAACTCAAACCTGCGACATGCTTTATTCCTTGAATATTTGCCTCTTTTTCTTTTTTCCATCTTGGAATAATCCAGCCATTTCACTTTAGGACAAGCATTTTACCATACAAAACTCTCTATATCAAACTTTTTTCATTCTTTTAACCTTTTTTTTTTTTTTTAACCACAAATACATTTACACACCTCTAACTCTCTCCACATCTCTTTCCTACTTACTGTTTTCTTTCTACTGTGTTACTCTTTCTTTTATGAATTTGTCTTTGGAAACCACTTTAACCTCTGAGTTGTCTGAGAATTTTCTTAGATTTGCTTTGATATGTGAGAAGTCTTTCTCTGAGAAGGGGATCTTAACTTGCATGTGTCCTGTTGGCTCACTTACCTCCTGAAGGGGTCAAGTTTAGGCAGCGGGCCCTTGGGCCTAGAATAATGGAAGATAGGATCTGGAGTTTAAGCAGGGTATACAGAAGGGGGTGTTGATAGCTTAACCATTTCTTATTCAAAGAGGGGGGCTGGAGAACCTCAGCTGGGGAGGTTCGAAGGCTATCTGTGGACTAGTTCTCAGAGGTGGCTGAGTTTAACCATAAGAGATATAGCTTATCTTAGGCTCTGCTAGAAGGAAAATGAAGTTTCCAAATGACTTTGAATACCTCTAGGAAACAGAGAAGATCTGCATTAACTGAGAACTCTCCACATTTTAACCTTATAATTGTAGGTCTTGAGCAAGGGATTGGAGGTGTTTGTAAGGATTTTGGGGTAAGACTGTCAACCCCCACAATAGAAACTGAAGAGGTACTTAGCTGTCCAACATAATTAAGACTACATATATGCCTCCTCCCCCATCTACTAGAAAAGAGATCAGCATACTTGGCACCACAGTGTGTTCCCTGGTTCAGCCTTCACAATGGTCAAGGCAGCGGCCCATGATCCTGGGGACTGTCAGTCTTCAGTGGGTAAGTTCCAGCCTGCACTGGTCACACTCATTAGGGACACCCCTAAGCCTTGTACCCATAGCTAGGATTCTTGAGTATAGCCCACCTAGAGCTGGCTGCTTCAAGACCCAGAGATGAAAGTGATAAAACAGGGTTATATCAATCCTGGGCCTTTCTTAGGTAAACTTGAGTAACTGGAGATTCTCTACAGATAAATGCACAGGTTGGGCATGTCCCTTGTTCTTTCCATTATTCCACAACTGTTTGTGAAACACCTACTAAAGACCAGGCACAGTCTACTCCCACCACTTCTTGCTATGAGAAGAAGCAGACTGATCACGTTGTAGTGGTTTCCAGCGAACAGGACTGAGAACTGACTCCCAGGCAGCTGACCCTCACAAATTCAAGCTGGGAAGACCCTGAGGGGTACATTATTGCTCACAGTCTGGTAACGAGGGAGCTACATGTGGTCAAAGAAATGCTTTGCTAGGAATGATGAGTGTGTCATGGAGGATTTTAGATGAGTGTATGTGGGGGATGTCAATCTACATCTTCCCTGGGAAATCAGAGCTAAAGTAGTGGTCCCTCTTTGTTAAGAGATGGGAGTAAGGACCAGCAGTTGACATAATGCTATGTCGCTGGACTCCCATGTAGTCGACTGCAGTTCGAGTTCTGGACCCAGTGGCTTAAACTTATGCTGGGCGAGTGTGTATGCATGCCCAAGATCCCAAGATGAGAATGGAGGAGAAGGGATTGCAGCATGGCCATCCCCCCCTGGGGGATGATTTCTCGCTTTCTGTCTCTTTCTGTCTGAAACACCTACTAAAGACCAGGCACAGTCTACTCCCACCACTTCTTGCTATGAGAAGAAGCAGACTGATCACGTTGTAGTGGTTTCCAGCGAACAGGACTGAGAACTGACTCCCAGGCAGCTGACCCTCACAAATTCAAGCTGGGAAGACCCTGAGGGGTACATTATTGCTCACAGTCTGGTAACGAGGGAGCTACATGTGGTCAAAGAAATGCTTTGCTAGGAATGATGAGTGTGTCATGGAGGATTTTAGATGAGTGTATGTGGGGGATGTCAATCTACATCTTCCCTGGGAAATCAGAGCTAAAGTAGTGGTCCCTCTTTGTTAAGAGATGGGAGTAAGGACCAGCAGTTGACATAATGCTATGTCGCTGGACTCCCATGTAGTCGACTGCAGTTCGAGTTCTGGACCCAGTGGCTTAAACTTATGCTGGGCGAGTGTGTATGCATGCCCAAGATCCCAAGATGAGAATGGAGGAGAAGGGATTGCAGCATGGCCATCCCCCCCTGGGGGATGATTTCTCGCTTTCTGTCTCTTTCTGTCTTTCTGGTAAGTGCATGTGCCCTATAGCACAGAGAGATGGGAGTTAGTTCAGATCTCAGAGTGGGCTTAGCCAGCTGGACTTGGCCAAGCTTTGTTGGTATTAGAATAACACATTTCCCTTAGACTCCTCAATGATTCTGTAACTAGACTGGTCTTACCCACAAAAACATTATCTTTTGTCCTATGTCTGTCTTATACCTCAACCTGTATTACGTGTAAACTGCTTGACCCAAAGTGAGGTAATAACCTGTGTTTCTTTTTCAGCAATTTCATCTTTCTTAGTACTTTACCCTCCCTGGCCTGTAGCCTCAGCCTGACCCATCTCCCCTCTGACCACATCCAAGCCTATATCCCCTAACCTGCCCAGTCTGAATAACCAGCCTCCCAATTTCTCAGAGCTTGGCCATCTGTCATCCAGCAGTCATATAATTATGTGGTGAAAATAAAGTAACTAGGTACTGTAATGATGCATAGTACATAACTTCCTAAATATATGCATAGTTTATTAATAAAGTAATATTGTGCTAATAAAATGAGAAATAAATAACATTTTTGCATCTAGACAAATCATTTTTATGTGGGAAATATGTACATTTATTAAGTGATTCTTTGTGTGAAAGTAGATTGTGAGTGATTTTTGACAAGATGGTTTTCATCTTTGCCTGTCATCACTCCCTTTGGCTTTAGTCACCTGGGGTCCTTCTATGACCCTCTTTTCCACTCTGCGTATGTATTTTTTTCTCTTGTCTTGTAAGGATGTCACCATCCAAAGCATCAATTAAGCACCTGCATATCCATAGGACTTTCTCAGGATCTGCCTTCCTGCGCATTTTCTATTTCTGTCATTATATGTCTCATGCTAGATGGTCCATATGTTTTCCAGTTGATCTTATGCCATGATCTCTCTGTGGTTTATTTTTTATGGGTCCATGTTTATGTTCCTACATTGTAATTTCTTTGATCCAGATTTTGATTGACCTAAACTGTTTTATAATTTCTGATATGTTCTATATAAAGAATTTCACTGGAGTCAGAGATAGTGGTGTGGTGGTAAAATGCAACACTTGAAATAGGAAATTGGGTGTGGTAAAATGCAACACTCTGCAAGACTGACCCACGAGTGGGGTTCTGGGTTCATTTTGGAGACTTCCATGAGTGTGCTAGGCCTGTGCATAACCATGACTCAGGGCTAACTAAAGCTGGGAGTCAGTCATGACATCAAGACTCTGTTGTGGGTATAGAAATGCTATCTGTCTATATCTTACAAGGAGGACGTAAGTAAATAAAACTTAAAAAAAAACATTTACTTTTAAAAATATAAGGATGACTAAATATAGCTACAGTAGATTGATCAGTGAATAATCTATCTTTGATGTTAGGATTTCTTATGATTCTCGGTCCCAGAAGAATATAAAACACATTTATTGGGTAGAACTCCAGATTCCTGGGATACTAGATACCTTACTCTAATATGGCATATTTGTCCGATGTTACAAAAGCCCAGAGTGCCCTCATTTTATTTCTTATCTAGTGCATGAACCAGTTCTGATTTTTTTTCACTTTATTCAGCGACCTTTGAATTGGGGATTATATGAAGGCTGCCTAGATTTGTGAAAAATGCCTGAATCTAACTGAGGTGGACAGCGGAAAAAATTAGATAGAGTTTTAAGATATGAGCACTGATGTAAGAGATACAGATTCATCTCTCTCAACATCCTATCTCTATAGATACTTCCTATTACAACAGACTTGTAAGAACTCAGGACACCGGTAAAGCAGAAAACTGATGCATCAGACACAATTGAATGATTTGGAGCTGTACAATTTTGAGTTTCATGGTGATGGACTTTGTTGGATTGAAATTCCATATGCTGAATTCAATGAGATGCAAGTTCACTGAGGCACAACCACAGGGTCTCCATCATTCCAGGGTGAGGGATGAGATGTGCAATTGTGTAACCAAATAGCAAGAGAATGAACTGGCTACCAGGACTGCACCTTAATGCTTTGGGAGTGTCAAATAGCAATTTTTCTAGAGTAAGAAGGGTTGGTTCAATGTCCAAATCAATCAGGGTGACTCTATCTCATATATTCATAGGCAACTGTTGGATGGCTCCCAAAAGTCCTCTACAGGTACCCAACACTCTTTAGCCACTAAAGGCTTTCCAAGAATCTGATGCAAATTCTGGTTGTAAGTCTCCCTGTCCCACACCCCCAGTGCTTTTAAAGGACTCAGTAGGTGTGATTTGATTCTTTGATTCAAACAATACAAAGGAAATGTAAGTGATTCTAAAGGGAGAAAACAGAAATAGAAACCAAGGTCTGTGCAAACTGAATCAAATGGGATTTTTAAAAACAGTAAAGCTTCAAAACTTATTTTCAGAAGAAATTGTCTTCAAAATGACTCCTACTGAGTAACATAAAATGAAAATCCATTTGAAGATATAAAAAGGATACACCAGCTTTCCTTGTTTGGTACCACAACTTTACTATTGTGAAATGTCATCTTTTTCTGTGCTAAATTTTCTTGGCCTTTTTTTGGGTATGATGTTAATGGTATATTTTCTAAATTCCACCTCTGTCCCAAGCAACAAAGAAACATTTATAACCATGAGTTTGCAGGACTGCTTGTTGTAGGAGTTTTAAATATGGACTCTAAATATTCTACATCTTTCAAAATCATTGATTACCATTGATCAAATAGAACTAAACTGCTTTTGAATCTCTTTGGATCCCTTGCATAAATACATACTGAGGGGCTGTTTTAAATGTCCATTAGATCTTAACGTTTCTCTTTGGAGCCATTATCATTTATCATATGACTGTAAATATAGATTCAGGGATGTTTAACACACACATTATTTACCTGGCAGGGCTTAGTGCTTCCAAAAGATGCATTAAAGCCCATTTTTAGCTCCTCTCCAGGAATAGATCCTCAACACCTCCCATATATGAATTTTATTTTATACCAAAGGAGGAGATTATGCTACTGAGTAATTTACCCAGTGTTTTAAATAAAATATATTTTCCAAGGTATATGCATTCAACAATTTTGTGACTATTTGTAAAAGTAATTTACTTTGAGTAGTGCTTTGGTAGAAGCAGCCAGCCACGGTTTTCCTAAAAGCAATTTCTTTTAATAGTGTTCAAAAAGAAAAATGAAAAAATTCTCCACTCTTAGAGTAAAATTACTAGATTTTTTATTTATATTAGAATTTATTTTTTGATATATATAATATGCATTTTATATATATGTATGTATATATGTACGTATTTATACATATTCTTAAAATAAGTGCTTCAGAAGACCTGATGAAAAATAAGCAATTATTGAAACAGAACCAAGAGTCTAGAAACCTCCTTCACATTTATAGAAACTTGTTATGAGAGTAGCAGCATATAGACTGGTGAGAGGGAAATGGGGTATTCAAAACATGATTCTGGGAAACTGGTTATCTGCCTAAAATTAGACCTGTACCTTCCAGGGTTTAAGTGCTAAATATATATATATTTTCCTTTTCCCTAGGGTATATGCTCTCACCAAAGAGAGACAGAGAGAGGAAGAGAGAGAGAGAAAGTAAGAAAGCACACCTTAGAGGAGATGACTACTCCACAATCCATTCTCCTCTCAAGATTTTTGGGCATGCACATAAATGCATGTGGTGTGTTCTTCAAGATATTCTTTCAAGCCCTAGGGTCTGGGACTTGGACGATGCAGTCAACTGTGTGAAATCCAGCCACCTTAACCACCATGCTACCACCTGGCCGCCCAATTTTTTTAATTTTAATTTTTAGGAAAAAAAGTGAGAGAATATTGTATGACCTTGAAGTAGCCATGAATATTTAAGGTATAAAATTCCCAAACCTTAAAGGAAAAGATTGGTAAATTTGAGTGTATTAAATTGTCTACTATCTCCATAAAATATTATTTCATACAAATCAGAAAGACAACATAGAAAATGTCATTTGTAATGTATATTACAACAATAGATTAGTGCTATATTGATAATTTCTACATATGGTTGAGAAATAAACAAACAACGTGATTTATAAATGGACATGGCCAGTCAATGGCATGGTGTTTAAGGTGGCTGATCAAGAAGTTTGTGTCCTGGACCCAGTGGCTCAAAAACATGCCAGATATGTGTGTGTGTGTGTGTGTGCATACCCCAAATCTTGAGAGCAAAATGGAAGATAAGGGATTGCAGTGTTATTCTACCCATAGCAGATGCTTTCTCCCTTCCCCTCTCTCTGTCTCTCTCTCTGTCTCTGGTGAGTGCACATGCCCTGTAGCAATTTTTTTAAAGTACAGACAAAGGGAAGGAGTAAGATAATCATAAAAAAAGGAAATCCAAAAGTCTGATAAATACATAAGATTCTCCAACTAAGTAATGATCAAGAACAGCCAGACTAGAGTAGAGCAATACCATTTTTCCTTATCAAGTATGAAAATTAAAGCTTGAGAATGCCTAGTCAGAAAGATTGTGAAACTAGAAGAGCACTCAAGTGTTGCTGGTAGGGAATTTAATGAGTGTCACTACTGCTATTGTTTGATTGTGTCCCCAAAAACCCATGCATTAAAATTTGGTGAACTATTGTAATGGTGTTGAGAGGTGGACACTTAATCTAATTATGGGATTAAGACATGGAGTCTCTTTGGAGAAGGTTAAGGTCATCAGAGTGGATCCCCCTCATGATTAAATTTTGGTCGGTTCATAAGGAGAGGGAATGAGATAGACACAGATGCATGCCCTGCTCTTGCTTTGTCTCACTATGTGATGTCTTTGTTGCCTTGGAATTAAGCCTCCAAAACAGTGAACTAGGTTAGTCCCATATTTTTTTTTGTTATTGTTTTGCCACTTGGCACATGCACTTGCTGAGAGAGATGCAGGAAACAGAGAGAGAAAGTGAGAAATTACCCCATGGGAGGATAGCCAGGTCACAAACCCTTTTCCCCCATTCTCCTCCAGGGATTTGGGGCACCCACACACGCACCTGGCGTATTTTTCTAGCCACCAGTTCCAGGACTCCAGATGCAGTCAACCACGTGGGAAACCAGTGCCTTAATCACTACACTACCTGCCAGCCCCGATAAGTCTCTATTCTTTATAAATTACCCAGACTCAGGTGTTCCTTTATTGACAATACAACAAACTGAAACTACAATTTTAGAGGTTAATTTGGCATGATGTAGTAAAGTTGAAGGTGTGCATTCCCTGTCTCTTAAACTCACTGCTATTTGCTTAGCCTAGAACAATGCTTGCACATGTATATCTCCACATAAGTAGATGTATGAGGATATCCATTGTTCATAATAGTGAAGAATTGGAAACAGCCAAACTGTTGATAAAAGAATTAAAGAATAAATTATAGAGTTCTTATATAATCCTATACTAAATAGCAAAAACAAATAAAAATCCTGAAGGAAGTAGAAATATATATATAAAATATATGTACATATGTATAATATATGTACATATATATTTTACACATATATATATAAATGTAAAATATATTTGTGTGTGTAAAATCTTGACATGCACAAACTTAAGGATATAATGTTAAAGGGAAAAATTGAAAAATAGGTCATTTAAAATTTCAAAAATAGTTTATATTTATCAATTTATGTCTAGGAAAGGAAAACAAAGCAGTCAAAGGAATGAAATACCAACCTCAGATATTGACTCTAGAGAGAATGGGTGGATGATGAATTGGAGAAGCACGATGGGTTCTTCAATTGCATTTTACTGTTTTTATTTGTTGCCAGAGAGTGTACAATCTTGCCAAAAAGAAAGAGACAAAGCAACCCCCAGGGGAGGCATGGTCATTCTGAAATTATTTCTCCATCCCATCAGGATTTTCGACACACATGCACATGAGACCAGTGGTTTTTTTGTTTGTTTGTTTTTTGTTTTTAAGAAGATTTAATAGGAAAGAAAGAAAGTACACCAAAAAAGGTTCTTGGGTGGGCATATTGCCAGGTGGCAACTGCTGAGACCAGTGTGTTTTTCAAGTTACTGGGGCTGAGATTAAACCTGTGGTCGGCCACGTGGGATCTGATTTCCAATGCACAGTGCTTAACTTTTATGCTATGGGGCTGGCTTTTTACTTTTTTTCTTCTTTAATTAAAAACAATCTTAAAGATATTTTAATTAAAATATGTAGAAACAATTACGGCAAAATAAGAAACAGTAAATCTGGGTGTAGTCAGATATTTATTTAGTCGGTTACTATCTATATGTTTTTGAATTTTTGAAATATTGCTAATTTAAAATTTAAACACACAGACACACAAAAGTCCTCTTCCCGACTCCATTCTGTTCATTGTGCCTTTTCCCATTGTGCCATTATAAACCACCGTTGGCTATTTCTTCTGGCAGTTACTTATCTCTTAGTAAAAGTGAATATCCCATAACCTATTTCTCAGGATAAAAGTTGATAATTATGCTCACTTACAGTACTTTCTACCTTTTCTCAGCATAATTTTAACTTGATTTATTTATATTCAAAGGGTGAGAGAGTGAGAGAAAGACAGGCACCGAGTCTCCACAAGGTCTTCGTGCTGATCCTCACCCACGCTGGCCTTCCAGCTAGCTAGGATCATGGACCTACCCATGTAGAACTGGAACAGGGACTTGGAGCCCTCCAATGTGACCATCCCACTGTGGTTAGACCACCCTCAGCAATTTTAAAAAGTCATTATAGCAATATTTTTAGCTCTGAGATGGCCCTATGGCTTAGCATTTAAGTAAACTGGATCCCAATGGCCCATGGCAGTTTGAATCATGGCCCCAGCATCTTGAAGAACATATTGGGTGCATGTGCATGCATGCCTCAAATCCCTGCAGGATGGAGAAGTGGAGGAGAAGGTATTGGGGTGTGATAACACCCCATGGGGGAGTGCTTTCTCCCTCTTTCTCTGTCCCTGGTGAATGCACATGCCCTCTGGAAAATTTGGGGGAAAAAAAAGAAAAGAAAAAAAAATTTAGTTCCTTTACTGGTTCATATTGAGTCTTAAGAAATATGATATGTCTAAATTTCAATTTTTGCTCCACCAATAGTAGATAATATTTCTTACTCCTGCTTTCTAAGATTGAGACATCTTACTGCTTTCTTTCTCTTCCATCTCTGAGACTTTTTCTTTTGTATTTTTATGTTATTTGGATTGATAACATCTACTCTCTGTTCCACAATTATAATGAAATCTGTATTTTGTCTCAGGTGATTAAAAGATTAAAATCAATATGGAATGTTTATAGTATTTCTATTATTTAATGTGATTTAAAACACATTCAAGTGAAGAATCATGGTTTTGTTTCTTTTTTTTTTCTTCTGCTTTTTACTTTGCCTAGAAATTTTATTTGCCTTTAATATTTGAACTTCTTACCATTATTATTTTCTCAAAATTTGCAAAAGTCCCATAGTATCAGGCATTCCATTGAAGAGTAGAAATAACTAGGGCATAATTTTTTAAAGTAGAAATGAATCTGAACAGATAAATAAAATTGCATATAGAGGGGCCTGCAAGTGGCATAGTGGTTGAGGCATTGAACTTGCACAATATCTACCACTGTTTGAGTCCCAGACCTGATGGCTTAAAAATCACACCAGGCTCGTGTGCCTGAGAGCCCAAAATCCCAGAAAGAGAATGAGGAGAAGGGATTGTGTCATGGCCATCCCCCCAGGGGTAATTTCTTACTTTCTTTCTCACCTTCTCTCTCTGTTTCTCTTCTCTCTGGTGAGCACATGCAGCCTATGGCCAAAACCTTTTTAAAAAATTGCATACTAGAAGGCTAAAACGTGGGAGAATTAAACTACATGAAGGCACAACTCATTACTGTTAAATGATGAAGAATTTCTGAATCTTTGGCTTTTATTAAACTGAAATATCATTATTTCTTGAAGAAATAGCAACCAGGACACAATTCAAATTCTGTCTCTCGTAATAACCAAGAGGGTAAACTGTTTCTAGACTCACTATCCAACAGCTAAATACTTTCAACAATATTTAGGTACAATATGTAACTAAATACTGTCAACTCTCTAATATTTTAATTAATGCTGATAGTAATATCTATCATCATCATCATCTATCTATAGTAGTTTTAAATTGTTGTCTCTACTTTAGGACTCACAAGATTAAAATCAGAGAGTTATCTGGGCAGAGCTCTTATCTGGAGACTACAAGAAAGAATCTATTTCCAAGTTCATTCAATTTGCCAACAAAATTTGATTTCTTGTGGTTGTAGGAATGAAGTTCCATTTTCTTACTTGTTGTCAGCCAGGGTCTGCTTGTAGTAGACATTTTCATTTCTTCTTATGGAGCCCCTCATTTTCTTTCTTCTAAAAAGAAAAAAAAAATGCCAGAGGGTCTGTGTACTCATTGGAAAGAGAGAGAGAGAGAGAGAGAGAGAGAGAGAGAGAAAGAGAGAGAAGGGAAATAAGAAACCATCTCCCAAGGAAGATGGGCATCCCGTAATCCCTTCTCCTCCATTTCTCTCTCCTTTTAGGATGTTGGGCATACATTTACAGATACCTGGTGTGTGTTTTTCAAGCCACCGGACCACACTTGGTCAGCCATGTGGGGTCCAGCCATGTTAACCACCATGCTACAAGCTGGCCTGAGCCCCTTATTTTTAAACTTCATACCACTGACTTCTCTTCTGCTATCAGACCAAGAAAAGTGTCTACTTTTATTATCCTATAATTAGATTGGTCCAAGCTGGGCTTTCATTACTTCTAGAAGACTCCTTCATAACAGCAGCTAGATTAAGGTTTGATTGAGTAACTAGGTAAAGAGAATGTTGGACTAGGTGCATCTTCAGCACTCTGTCTACAACACTTTCTATGTATCACCTGTCTCTATTTATCTATCTATATCTATATCTATCATCTATTTATCTCTATGTCATCTATCTTGTATTTATCATCTATTTATCTACATCTATTTATCTATCATCTTTCTGTTTCTCTGTCTAGTGTCTATCTAGTCATCCAGCTATCTAAATATACACCTATTTCTAGCTATTTTGTTTCTGTTCTTGTCTCAGACAGGACACAAGATGATTTTAGACTTTTAAAAGTCATCATATAATAGGGCCAGCAGATGGTGTAGTGCGGTTACATTGCTGGACTCCCACATGATTGACTGTAATTTGAATCCTAGACCCGGTTTGCATGCATGTCCAAGATCCTGGGAGGAGGATGGAGGAGAAGGGATTGTGGTCATCCTCCCTGGCTGGGGGAGGGGGGGTGATTTCTCACTTTCCCTCTCACTGTCTGTGTCTGTCTCTCTCTGGTGAGTGCACATGACAGAAAGACAAAAAGCTCTAGGAGGAAAAAAGAAAAAGAAAAAAGACTATATATAGTAAAAGTAAAGTATTGTAAAATGGAAAAGAAAGCATGAGTAAAGGTAGCAACTAGTCTTGAGTTCTCCACAGGTAAGTGGGCCAAATGTAAGAACAAATTTAGCCTCGAAGGTAGTGTGCTAAGACCAGACTCTAATGAGAGGTGGCACTGCCCTCCTCTTAGGGGAGGCTGACATTGGTGTCCTGCAGCAAATGAGTAGTGCGACGTGTGGAGCTCAGGTGGGAAATCGTGCAGAAACTGGGCAGTATGAGATCATCGAGCCTTTGCATCTACATGTCCATGAACATGCAGGAGTGATTTGTGAGCAGCGAACACTTCTTGTTTTTTTTTTTTTTTAAACCCATAAATCTGAAAATAATGCAGTCAAGATATATAAAGAAAGTATAGTTTTATAGTGATTCTGTGTCCACTTGCATGAAGTAAATCTCCTATACTGTATTTCAGTGGTTGTGAAGGCAGATAGGTAGCACATTGTCCCTTTTAGAGTAGATAAATTATTTCTCTCAAAAGGAAAAGGTTCTGAAGAAAATAAAGTATCTAGTCTCAAGTAAATGTGCAATTATATATCTTGTGTGTTTTTCCCAGATAATCTTCTTCCTAATACTTTTTGAGAGTATACCACATGCTACTTACTTCCACAGAGAGAATGGCACTTTATCCTTACGCTAACCCTGTGAGTGAGCATCCTCGTTTCTGCTTCACAGAAGGGTGAAGAAGAAAGACATAAGGAAGTGAAAATGTAACATGTATTACATAGTTATTTGTTACTAAGTACATGAGGAACTCAAAAAGTTCATGTGAGCGCTGGACTCCCACATGGTTGACTGCGGTTCAAGTCCTAGACCTGGTAATTTAAAAATCATGCCAGACATGTGTACATACATGCCTAAAGTCCCAGGAGGATAATAGAAGAGAAAGGATTTTGGCATGGTCATTCTCCCTGTGGGGTAATTTCTCATTTCCTCTCTCACTGTTTCTCTCCTCTCTGGAGAGTTCATGTGCTCTATGGCAAAACCTTAAAAAAAAATGTTTTTGTCAAATAATGAAAAAAATACATACACAGCTTCCAAACATTTTTGCACTAAAATGAACTCACACTTTAATTCCATTTTTGGTGATTTTTTTTGTAGTCCCTTTATACTATGCAAGGTGCCTGTCACATTAGTATTATTTATTATTCATAATTGCGTAAGGTAGGACTCATTACTTTCATTTCACAAGTGAGGAAAAGAAAGCTCAGAAATGAAGCAGAACTTTCCTGGTGTCAGGCTTGAAGTGGTGAAACTGGACTTAACCATGACGTGTGGCCCCAAGAACTCTTGGGGAAAGCCAGAGTGAGGGCCCTCTGGAGGTGCATTAATAGCTCCACATATGAGTAGGAACGTTTCATTTCTAATACATCATTTGGCTACATATTGAAAAACACAATTAAATGTACTCAGAGGCATAATATTCTAAATTTTAACATATTGAAAATCACCACATTTGACTCCATTTGCCTTGCAAAATAAAATATTGACAGACCTGCTCCACTCCAGGACTCCCAGTTTCAGGTTCCACCCCATAGTCCTTGACACCTCTCTCTCCCCAAGTCTTCCACATCCAACAGATGATATAATCCTAAAAGTTTCCTGAATTTCCCAGTCTGGGTCAGCATCCCAGCTATGCACTTGCATAGCACTTTGTAATACTTATTGCAATGATTATTAATGATCATCCATGTAATTAATTTTGTTTAACATCTACCTCCCCCACCAGATTTAAATTCCACAAGGATAGAAAACATTTTCTCACCACTATCTCTGGTGGTGACCTATTAAATCTATAAATAAATGCCAGGTTAAATCATTTTTGTGCAGACCTCAGATCAAAGCTTTCCTTCCATCTCTTTTTAATTGAAGAGTATCCCGAGATTATAAGACATGCTGTGGTGCTGTTAAGGAACAGTTACCAGCTGTGACTCCTTTTCAGCATGAATCAAGGTATTTTTTTCCTGTATGATGGAAACAACAAGAGCAACAACAACAACAAAAGGCAAAAAATAAATTGAATGCTGACTTTTTAATTTTTAAGTGTACTTTTTATTCCATGAGCAAGAGAGAGAGAGAGATTGAGACAGAGAGATAACGAGATAGGTACTTCCAACAGGGTCCCAACGCTGAGATCCTCAACCAGCCGTTATCCAGCCCTGGATCAGGGGCATGTCCATGCTCACCATACTCAAGGAGGTCCTTGAACATGAGCAGAATCTTTCATGTAGTTTAGACTCACAGAATGATGTGTTATAATAATAATCCTCTGGCCCCTGGATGCTAACTTTATAACTACCAATTTTAAATTTGGAGTTCATCAAGATAACCGTATTGTTTGGTGATTGACTATATAAAATAAAGGTTGTAAACTTGAACTTCTGATATACATCTCGCTTTATAAAATTCCTTTGTAGTCTGTTTTATATAGTGAAATGTTGTGTAAGATTTATTGGATCATCAGAAAAGTTGTGTCACATTTTTGCATAGAAAAACAGAAAAATATGTCATGATTTTTTCAGCAGCCCAACAATTTGAAAATCAATTGAATAGTAGGTGATACATTTTCCAAGAAAATAGTGCTGAGTACAGAAGAGGCCCTGATTAAAGCATGTTGAGTGAGAGAATGAATGAATGAATGAATACATGGTCTGGTAAGCACCTACACTCGCCATGGTGGCTAATGCAGTATTTTCTGCTTTATCAGTTAGTTCTGTCCTACCTTTCTCTATCATTTTTTTATCCCCTTGCTCCTCCCAGCTATAATATATTTCTTTAAGTGATGACATTTTTTAGTAAAAAGCTTTGACAAAGGTGCACCTATATAAAGAAGCTTATTTCTTTAGAAGCAGTCTGGACATAAACCATCCACAGTTCTTGACAAATCTTTCCTTTGAAATGGAGACTAAGAAGCCCTTACTTTAAGAAGTCAGAAAATGTGAAAAACAATGTCTATTCTTGGTTTAAAGACAACAGGAAAAAAAAAAAAAGAAGAAAACCTGTTTATTTCAGGTTTGTATGTGTGTGTGTGTAATGTTTGTGTTTTGACTTTTAAAATTATTAGAACTTTCATAAATATCTGAACCTCGTGGAAATAATCTCATCAACGTTCTATTTCTAGGTCTATAAAGCAATTATGAGCTTGAAAGTGCTATTTTACTGTAATAAAAAGGAGAGTATTGGTGATATGTGGTTTGTGGTTTATTAAAGCCAGCTTGCTTAGGCTTTAAAATGAGTAATTGCCAGCATAATTACTGTTTTACATTATGTGATCCGCACTCAGCTTTTTCGGTGGATCAGTCCTTCTACAGGTTTATGGTACTCTCGCTCACAGGACTAAAGAAAAAGTAGTTAAATAATTTAGTACCTATGCCATTCCCTATAACTGAACCTGCCTTCCACAACGTTGTCCTGAACATTTTTTGTGTTGCTCTAGAATGCAAGGGCCCACTCACCCTCATGTGCCTTGGGATTCCTGTCTTTCTAAGGTGCACCACTTCCTTCTTATCCGCTGAAGAACTCACACCTTCCTAGGCAGCCACACTTCTCCCTGGGCTATAGGAGGCTCTCTCACCTTCATGGATGACTTGGGAGAGGGGTTCTTTTGGAGACCTGAGGCCAAAGCATCGATTCTGGCTCACCTTATTTCCCGCTTCCTCCTCCCTCCTCCCTTCCACTTTAGGTCTTCTGGATACTGAAGAACATGATTTAAAAAAATAAAAAATAAAAAAAAAAAGTCACTGTGTCTGGGACCTATGAAATAAGATCTAAATAACCTCCACTTCTGTTCACCTTTGCCTCCTCTAAACACCTATAATATGTACAGGTTCTAAGCCCCAGTCAGTGGTCACTCCTCATGCACTGCTTTCTGTAGAATTTGTTGTTCCTAGACTTTTATCTCATGAAAATCAATTAGAAGCTACACAAGGTCAGGACTATCTTCCTTCTTTTTGTATTACTCATGGCGATTTTTATGCAGTAGGTGGTAATTAAGTACCCAAAAACAACCCTAATGCTACAGATTGCCTCTTGGTCTGAATCAACCCCTGAAGACACCCAGGGAGAGAGGCAAGCCTGTTGATAGGCCTCTGCTCCTAGGATGGTGACATAGATGTGCCTTGCACTGTTTTGAAGTTTGCTGCTCACTTAGGAAATAGTGTTTTCTATTATTCACATTGCATGCTTTAGAGGGTCATTAAAAGAACAATTCACAGTAGCACATCTCCCTGTTGGCTCCTCATTGTGTGTCTTTCTAAGAGCTTCAGTGAAATACTATGTAATGATAACCACAGCAGAAATCGAAGAAACGTCATACACTATGTAGAGAGACTTATGGTGAACAGGTAGTAGAGACCTAGAGACTGGGGATTAACAAGCAGACTCTGCAGCAAAGTTTTAAATTCTTCATGTTCTCATGCTGATTGCCTATCTACCCAGGCTAGTGATAATTCTTGTTATTGAAGAGCAAGGTGTTTATGTGTTTTTATGGTGCACATCACCTGAGTGTGAGGTGCTTAGATATACTATTTTAGAACAAGACACTGCCTTTTTTTATATCTTTTTCTGCTTAGTGACCTCATATGTACCTCTGCTCTGATGAAAGGGAGGATTTGTGCTCCCGTCAGGAGTCTTCAGAGATTTGCCACACGAAAAGTGCTGTCTCTGAGGAAGATTTTTCTATAACCAAATTGAACCGAGCTAATTAGAATGTTTGCATAAGCCACAATATTTAGTAACAATAATGCCTATGAATGGTGTATTCCTGGTACATTTACAAACATATTCTTTTTATGGAAGACAACATAACCTCAGGTAAGGACTTACAGAGCTAAAGGCAAATGAGACAATCTCACTGTGAACTCTGCTAATAATAATACTCGATACTTATGAATTTCTTAAATCATCCCCAGCACTTTCACAGATATTACCTTATTTGATTTTCAATAGTAGAGGGGCTTTTATACAGTCAGTATTATCTTTTCTAAACCCTTAGGGTCAGATAAATTTCCTAAACAAAAAGCTTCAGACTTTTAAAGATAATATTGCACCTGCACCATATATTCTGGAGCATCCAGGAGTAGTTTGGCTGTCCCTGCGGTCAAGTTCATTATTATTGCAGCAGCAAAACTTAGGAATAGTCACACAAAATAACTTGAATATAAAGCACCTCACCTCCATTCAAATCAGGTGTTGCCAATGAATGATTTAGGGAAAAGATTTTGGTTTTCAGAGACTGGGGATTAAGCATTTAGTAAGGAATTGAGACTCTACGAAATACGTTAAAGGTCCAGGTTTTCACTCGCAGAAGCTGGAAATGCTCCGTGGACATCATTTCTTATTTAAAGATACCACCTCACAACATTGTCTTTTCATTGCCCTTTTTATATGAAACTAATCATTGTTTCAATCTCCTGCCTCATTTTTGTATTCACATTTATGCTTTTCTTTAGAGTCATGACTCTTAAATTTTCTGTTTGCTAAGTTTATTTGTTTATTTCATGAGGAAAAGAGCTGAAAGAGAGAAAGAGAGTAACCCCAAACACAGGGTCTCCCCATACTGCGATCCTTCCTACCCTCAGCCTTCCAGCCATCCAGAATCACGGGCACACCCACAGTAACACCTGGTCTATTTAGACTGACCCGACACCCAAACCCCAAGCCTTCCCATATGGTTCCAATATCATACAGAGGCCCCTACTGCCTGTGCAAAATTTCCTATTTTTAACAGTAAAAAGAACATATGTTTTGAATGTAGACAGATCCTTCTGTGACTTTCAAGTTCCAAGAACTTGAAACTTGGAACTTTATTTTATTCCCCTCTAAAATGGGAATGTCTCTTGTGGGGTTTATGTGAGGATTAAAATCTGTGTACAGTGCTTACCCTACCAGAGTTTGTGACGAAGATGGAAACCAAAAAATGGTGAGCACATCCCCTTTGTTCTTTCTTCTTTTCTCCTTCCTCCACCCTGGGCTCCCCAGAAGGTTCTCCAGCAGACACCTCCAGGCCGCGATGGAGGGCTTTGTCCCAGGGGTGCTGGAGGCTCCTGATGGCTCTGGGGAGCTGCCTTTCAACCCTGCTCTCCTTGTGCCTGTAATTCTTTTATTTTTTGGAGAGGTTTTTGCAATAGGGCGTGTGTGCTCACCAGAAAGACAGAGAGACAGAGAGACAGAAAGCAAGAAATCACCCCCCAGGGGGGATTGCCATGCCACAGTCCTTTCTCCTCCATTCTCCTCTCGGAATCTTGGGCACACACGCACATGTGCCCGGCATGAATTTAAACCACCAGGCCCGGGACTGGTGGGAGTCCAAAGACATAGCTATTATGTTAACTCTTGGTCCCGTTCCTGGAATTCTTTTATGTCAGAGAGAAACAAGAGTCTGTTTTGCTAAGCCATCGTTGCACTGTTGTGCTGATTCTAACTGGTAAAGCTTTCAATACATGTTGGTTCTCAAACACTACCCTCACAATCCACTTTTTATTGGCAAACTCTTTGCAGCTATTCTGAACTTTTCTTTCTATCTGGGCTTACTAGCTAACTCTGTGGTGCACAGCCCAGCTGTTGAAACCTTCACCCTGCACTTTTTTTTAAACTTTCACTTTTATTTTTATTTTATTTATTTATTTATTTATTTATTCTTTTACATTTTCTCACAAACATTTACTTTACATATTAAAACTTTTTGTTAAATTTTTGTTCATAAGCGTAATTTTTTTTTTTTTTTTTTTTTGGAGAGGTTTTCGCTATAGGGTGCGTGCGCTCGCCAGATAGAGAGAGACAGAGAGACGGAAAGCGAGAAATCACCCCCCAGGGGGGATGGCCATGCTGCAATCCCTTCTCTTCCACTCTCCTCTCGGGATCTTGGGCACGTACGCACACGCGCCCGGCGTGAGTTTAAGCCACCCGGTCTGGGACGCGAACCGTGGTTGACTACATGGGAGTCCAGCAACATAGCCATTACGCTAACTGCTGGTCCCAGTAAGCCATAATTCTTGACAGCTAATAAACAACTTTTGAAATTTAAAAAAACTGAATTTTAAAGATAACTTTCAAAATATTTGTTATAATTGTGTTTGTAACTCTATAATATCAGAGATAGTATGAGTTTAAGTATTTTTGAGAAAACATTTACATGTCAACTATTCAAACTGTTGAAAAGCACCCATCCAGGATACAATTCACACATGAACCTTCCCACCTCAGCTCTGCCTACCAAGTGTTCTGTGATTTACCATCTGCTCTTTTTCTTCTTTCCAAGACTTCCTCAAGGTAATCCTCTCGTTGTGGCTGCTCTTTGGCAATCTCTGTTGATTACACTACTGGGCTAGAAAAGTTCAGTTTATTTTTTGGTACAAATTCTTTCAAATGGCTTCTCTAATCCTCATTGCCAGGCAGAACTGTTTATGGTGCCAGACTATCTTTCCAAGAGCTTCTGTTGGCTTTCTTGAGGCCTTTCTCATGCTAGCCCGGGCCTTCTTCCTCTCTGCACTTCAGCATGGCCTCAGTTCAACAGGCAGTTACATAAGGCATTTTACATGACATTTCTGTTTCATCCTAATTTCATTTCCTACAGCCTCTTAAAGATCTTTTTAATGGTCTCATATTATAATAAATTTGTTAATTCCTATTTTATGATTATAGAGCTCTTTTGATGTTTCATTGTGAAATACTTTACCAGGCTTTCTATTAGAATTCTTCAATATCTTCATATCTTTTCTTTCTTTCCTTCTTTTCCTTCTCTTTACCCTATTGCTCCTTTACTTCCCCATTATCCTCCTGTTCCTCCATCTCTTTTTTCATTTTAGAAAAAGTTATCTCTTCAGTGTTTCATTTCCCTCTTGGTGATATATTGGCTCCTTCCCAGTAGGCTCTTTGGATTCAGGTGTGAAGCTCATATACCCTTCATAACCCTCTAGAGAGATTAAAGTCAATATAAAGTAACTGCAGCTGACATTAACACTATGAACATCTAAAACACACAAAACAATAGTATATATTGAATGGGCAGAAACAATGCAGACGAAGTTAAAAGAAATGCACTGAGCAGGTACATATCAATTTTAATAATGATTACATATGTGGAAAAAGAAAGTATAGTGTGTTAAGAAAGGGAGTCTTTGGCTATATTTGCAATTTTTTAAAAATAATTCTTTAACTTTATTTATTTATTTATTTATTTATTTATTTATTTTAATTTGACTAGAGAGAAATAGAAAAAGAGAGAGAGGAGGTAAAGTGAGAAAGCAAGCTGCCAGGTCCAGAACTTGAATTATGGTAGGCCATGTGGGAGTACAGTGCTCCTAACCACCACACCACCTGCTGGCCCCAATATATGTGAAATTTATAAACAGCTTTTATGAGGTCCAGGTGATATACAATAACTACATACATTCACAGTATACAACTTGGTAAATTTTAGTATATGGATCCACTATTATGGTATATCTAGGTAATGAACTGCTACTCAGGAATTAAAATGAATAAACTATTGATGTACACAATTTATAGATGGCTTTCAAAATAATAGCACTAAATAAAAGAAGCTATGTCAATAAAAAACAAGAATTTCTATTTTATGATTTTATTTATATACCATTCTCCAAATTGAAAACTAATCTATAATCATGTCTTCCAGATAAGAGTGGGAGAGGGAAACAATGAAAGAAAAATTTAAAGGGTACTAGAGACTTGGGAGTACTGGGTACGTTTACTATCTTGATTTTATTTTTCTTTGATTTTTTTTCCAGAGGGCATGTGCACTCACCAGAGAGAGACAGAGACAGAGAGATAGAGAGGGAGATAGAGATAAGGCACATCCCCCTTATAGGGTGTGCTCACATCATAATCCCTTCTCCATTTCACCATCCTGTTGGGATTTAGGGCACACAGGCGCACATACCTAGCATGTTTTTCAAGTCACCAAGACTGAGACTTGAACTGTGTTCAGCCATGTGGGATCTGGTTACTTTAACCACTAGTTCACTGACTGGCCCTTGAGTTTTAGGTTATACATGGAGGATTACAATTTATTTTAAGTTAATTTTTGTAAAGAAACTAGATGTGGATAATAAATACAATAATGGGTACAGTAAACTCATTTATTTATTTGCTTATTATTTATCTTTCGGTATCCAATTGTTCTAGCATCCTTTGTTGAGAAGACAATTCAGTATTGAACTCCCTTTGTGTATGTGTTATTACGTGTGCTGTATGCATGATAAATGTATATATATATATGTGTGTGTGTGTGTGTGTGTATGTATATGTATGTGTGTGTGTATAGCAAGAGAGTGAGGACTCTATCTTGTTCTATTTTTGTTCATTTTCCTTTTTTATGCTATTTCCTCACATTTTGATTATTATAGCTTTATAGTAAATCTTTAATTCAGGTAATGTTAATGTTTTAATTTTGTTCTTTTTAATACAAAGTTGGTTTAGTTATTCTAGGTTCATTACATTTCCATATGAATTTTAGAACACTTTTACAATTTATAAAAATCTTCCTACTGGGATGTTAAATCTGTAGATCAATTTGCATGAATTAAAATTGTAACAAGATTGAGTCTTTCTATTCATGAACGTATTATAACTCTCCATTAAATTTCTCTGATAAATGCATTACAATTTTCAGTATACATATCTTGCACATCTTGGGTCAGATTTATTGCTGAGACTCTTCTATTTTTGTTATTTTAAATGATTCTGATTTCTAAAATTGCAATTCCATGGTGTTTGTTGCTAATATATAGATAGGTAATTAATTTTTGAATATTGATCTTTTTACACGTAAACTTGCTAAACCCAATTTTTCTTAAAGATTTTTTCTTATATAATCCATTGGATTTTATGCATGAATAATATTGTCTGTGAGTAAAAACAACTTTGCTTCTTTCCCATGCCTGCCCTCTAGTATAACTTGCCTTATGCTTTCCTTTAGCATTTATTGAGTGAGAATCTGCTGGTGATAGAGTGTTTCATCTTTAATATGTCTGAAAGGATATTTTACCCTCACTTATGGAGGTCACTTTTATAAATTGTGCCACTTTTTCTTTTGTTTTGTTTCCTTTCAGTACTATGAGGTTGTTGCTCCATTGTTTCTTCATTTGCATTGTTCTCAGTGAGATATCTGCAGTTTTCCATTCTTTTTCTTCTGCATGTTACATGTTAGCACTCCAAATGCTTCTATTGCTCAGGGCTCTATTTTAAGTTCAGAGCTACATAGTAAATAGATCTGAATTCAAGTGCATTCTTTGCTACTCTATGTGATATGAGACAAGTTGCCTAATTTTTGTTAGATCCTGTTGTTATGCAATGTTATACTGCCAGTGCTTTTCTACATACATTATCATAACTTTATTTGAATTTTTAAAAACATTTATGCTTTAGAGGCCATGTACTCAAGGAGAAACTGAGGAAAAGTGATAAATAACACCCCAGGAGGATGACTACATCACAATCCCTTCTCTTCCACTCTTTTGGGATTTTGGGCATGCACATACACACACCTCAGGTGATTCTCAAGCTGCTGAGTCTGGGACTCAAACTGTAAAGGTGGCCATGTGGGCTCCAGCACCTTACCTTCTATGCCACCTGCCTGCAAGCTTTATTTGAATTTTTAATTCACTTTTGTAGTGAAGATTTTTCTCAATTAGCTTGCAAGAGAAAGGATCTTGTCTTGTTTACCACTCTATACTTAACACTTAATATTACCTTGTGTAAAAGCCAGGCACAATGGTGTGTGTTTTTAGTCCCAGGCAGTCAGGAAATCAAGGCAAGAGGATCGTGAGTTTGAATCCAGCATGGACAACATAGCCCTGTCTGAAAGAGCTGGATGCACTGGTGCATGCCTGCGGTCCCAGCTACTAAAGAGGCTGAGGCAGGTGGATCCTGATGGAGTAAGACCTGCCCTGCTTCCCCACCACCGTGAGCTTAATAAATGGAGTCAGGGATTAAAAACAAATGTGGCACATATACCCAATCAACCAATGAGATCATGTCATTTGATAAAAAGCAAACACATCTAGAAGCATAATGCTAAGTGAAATAAGTCAGACTGTGAACAATACTGTATGTCCTCACTTAATATATACTGAATGTCCTGACATTATGGTAGGAATTTCAAAGACAACTGTAGATACCAGTGACTGCACGATGAGTTGGAGTCGGGTAGGAGGGGCTAAAGAAAAGAGTGTTTAATAGGCATAGGAATGCAGGTTGACTGGATAAATGGATTGTGGAACAGCATACCACAACTGAGTGAAAAAAAATTGCCAATCATATATGACCATATATACACATATTATGTATAATCATATATACACACATATATTTATATGATAGAAAGACTAGTAGGGTAAAATAATAATGAGTGGTACATGATCATGGTGTTCTTTGTTAGAAACAATGAATACGGTAATATTTGATTTTCACCTACTGCATGCATGCTTTGAAAATGTATATTATACACCAGGAATATGTATAATGATTAAATGTAACAAGAAATTATGCAATAAAAAATGCAATCAGATATACTTGGTTTCAAACACTGGCTATTTCTCTAAATACAAATTGTTTTCTTTTTGTTTAAAGAATTATCTTATTTAACTTTATTTATTTACTTATTTATTTGAATTTGACCAGTGAGGGACAGAGTGAGAGAGAGAGAGAGAAAGAAAAAGAGAGAAAGAAGGAGATTAAGCAACTGACCAGGTCCGGGACTTGAACTATGGCCAGCCATGTGGGAGTCTAGTATCCTCAACCACCGCACCACCTGCCGGCCCCAAAGTATTGAGGAGATACAGGGCTCTCACATGGTCAATCATGGTTTGAGTCCCAGATGTAGCAGCTTACTTGTTCACTTTCTCTCTTTGTCTATCTCTGGTCAAATTAAAAATAAATTAATAAACAAATACAACTAAATCTCTCAAAAAAAAAAAAAAAAAACCTGTTGAATGAATGAGTCAAAGTGGAAAGAACAAGTATATTATTGAGAGGTGAAACATTATTTCCAATTGGTGCTTAGTGAATGAAGAAGCCCAATATCATATTCATTTACTTAATTTGTTTAGATTTGTGTTTAGAATTCAGGATTCAGGTAAATATATACCGAGTGTCCATACTCTATGACTGAAACTGATTAACTAAAGGATATACAAACACAGTATATGGATGTAAAGACCAGATATAGTGTGTGTGAAAGAGGAGGGTCTGAGGACATTTAGAAGAAAAATAGGGAGGCAAAGCATTAATGGGACAAAGAAATGTGATATTTTAATCTGTTGAAGATATTTTATAATTTCATCAACTGGACTAGAGAGAAATGTTCACCTGTTGAAATATTCACTTTATAAGCTAAATAATGTGATTGAATGTATAAAAGAAAATGAAATTTAGAAAAGTAAAAATAAAAAAAGAAAAAGAACACTTTCCATGTCCTGTTTCTGACTTTCTAAAATACAGATGAGTCACGGAGATTCCGTAGAATGGAGATTAAACATAACTCAAGGAATACCTTATATATTGATAAAGAAAATGATGTTTGTGTAAAAATTTAACATTATCTTCTCCTGAACATTGTCTTCTACATGTCCACTGCTTGAAGGACCAGCAGTTAGCATAATGGCTATGTCACTGGACTCCAATGTAGTCGACCGAGGTTCGAGTCCCGGACCTCATGGCTTGAAACTCATGCTGGGTGTGTGTGCATGCCCAAGATCCCGAGAGGAGAATGGAGGAGAAGGGATTGTGGCATGGCCATCCCCCCTGGGGGGTGATTTCTCGCTTTCTGTCTCTCTGTCTCTCTCTGTCTTTCTGGCAACCACACGTGCCCTATAGCAAAAACGTCTCCAAAAAAAAAAAAAAAAAGGAAACATATCCACTGCTTGAATAATTTTTTTGATGTTGTACTATGCAAAGTATGAATACTATAATGAGTCTTTTTCAAAGTTATAAAGACTTGCCTTCCTTTTTGGCATCATTTGCATATGATATGGCACACTCAAATGTTGAAAAACTTTATTTTGGAACCCATTAAGTGTGTCACCTTCCCATAGTCATAATTTTGCCATTCAACTCCCAACCAAATTATAAAATAGAGTGGTAGTGGTAATGGAAATTACCTCTCTCTTCCATTTGGTAGAGGTAGAAAAGAAAGAGAATAAATGAACCAGAAGCTTTCTTAATGGTAACTTGCAATTTTTAATATTTAGATTAGTAATATATATCTTAACCAGCAGTGTGAGACACTTCCTATGAGACTTCATAGGGAATGCTTGAAGAGTAAAACCTAACACTTCCTTTTATTGTCTAATCCAAGGACAAACATAGATTTAAAAAAATGCTTTTCTGAAAGAGAGAGAGAAAAAAGAATAGCTTTCTAGTTGTAGTAGTTATTGGTAGCACCCGTGGTTGGGGTGGGAGTGAGAGGGATGACATCTCTCCTCTTTTTAAGTTTTATTTATTTATTCCATGCGTAAGAAAGATAAAGATAAAGGGAGAGATAGCATCCCCCACAGGGTCTTGACACTGCAATCTACCCCCTACCTTTAGCCAAACTGTATCATGGGGCACTTGCATACCTGGCATACCCAGGGAGGTCTCCAGACTTGAACCAACAACCTTCCTATGTGGGTCTTCCCTGCAGAGTATCACTTTTTATGTCTGCACTACCATTAGACATCTCCTGTAGGGCATTAAGCAGAATTCCTGCTCTAGGCTGGAATCCAATCTCCAGAGCTGCTTGGAGCACAGAAATTTATACTGACTTCAAAACCTAATGCTGTCTTTGCATCATCTCAGCTTTCATATGGATGCAGAAAGAAGGCATGGAGCATCCTACACCTTGAACTAAAGAGAACAGGAAGATGGACCAGAATATGAAAGTCTAAAGATTACTTAATTCAATAAACCCTTAATCTTGGCTTGTTTCTCCACGTGTTTAAGGCTTTTTAAAATATCATATACTTTCTAAACTCAAAACATTGCCAAATATTTTAGTCTATTTGTTTAGCAATTGGTTTTCCAACTTCACTTTTATTTTCTGAGTATGTAACAAGTTAGTCTGTTTGGATTTATTGTTTTACTTGGTTTCTCTCACCTCTGGTACATGATGAATCCAATTAGCATTTATTTATTTTTTGAATATTCTTTATCAAGAATGCAATGGTTTTTGATGTGGAATTGTGTGCAATTATATCTTTTCTGTATGCCTTGCCTTCATTTCTTGCTATTATTAGTCTTCGTACACAATATTATCTCTGTTTTTACTAGTGAGCTTGACAATTCCCTATTTAGTATCATCTGGAAATTTCATTAATGTAGGTCTTCTTCCAGATCATTAATAAAGTTGTAGCTCAAACTAAGCCTGACATCCGTTCCCATGGCTCCCTCTGGTCATCTTCTTGCAGTTTGACATGTTGCCCTTTATTGGAATTTTTTTCACTATTTGCCAGACATTTTCCAATCCTCCAGAGAGTTTTCATATCCAGCCATTTAAAATTAATTTTAGGATTGGTGTTTCAGAACCTAAGGATGCCTTGCACATAATAAGCAGTAGATAAACAGTGGTAGAACTGAATTGGGACCAGGTCAGTCTTTTTTTTTTTTTTTTTTTTTTTAGGTTGCTCATTCTTTTATTTATTTGCTTGCTTACTATTAATTTATCATTTAAAGATTTACTCATGCTTTTGTGTGGGACATGATATATTTTTTTTTATACATTTTTTTCTTTATTTACATTCATTCACTGTACATCATTATAGCATACAAAATGAGATTTTTCCATTGAGAATACACTGTATATTGGCTCAATCAAGCACATCAACATATGTGTTATTGTCAACAAATCATTTTCCATTTCTTGTTTTCTGTATATTTTGCCTTTTTTCCCATCCTTGATTCCCTATCTCACCCTCTGCCATCTCCCACCCTCCTCCCACACTGTGTCTGGTATCTAGCTGTGTTTGGCTATTCTTAAAAATATCAAAAAAAAAAAAAAAAAAAAAGAAAGAAAGAAAGAATATATATAGAGAGAATAGAACATAAAGGGACCAGCAGATGCCATGCTAGTTAAGGGTGCTGGCCATCCGTGGTTTGAGTCCTGGACCTGGTGGCTTGCTTTCTTGCTCTCTCTCTCTCTCTCTCATCAAATTAAATAAATAAAGTTAAACAAAATAATTATTTAAAAAAGAAAATAGAACATAAAACTTTTGATGACTAGCTTTTAAAAACCTTATTTAGTTACTTTCTCTAGCCCTTATAAACACTTAAAGATTCTACTTTTTTTTTCTTATAGTTTAGATACTGTTTTAATCCAGGTGCTGTTACAAATAACAAAAGCAAGCCACATATCTAAATACTGTACACATTCTGTAGCAACTTTAATATCAATCAGTTTTAAAGATATTCACAATCCTATTTACTTTCTAAAGAAATGTTCAATGAAATGAGTATGATACTATTTAACTTCATGAAGATTTTTTTTTTGAATAAATAAAGATTTTTTATTATAAAATTTTTTTTTCCTCATCCCAACACACATATGAATTTTCCATCCAAAATACACTGTGCATTGGCTCAATCAAGCACATCAACATATATGTTCTCAGCAAATGATTTCCCAATTTTTGTGTCCTGCATACCTTGCCTTTTGTTTTGCCATCCTAGGTTCCCCATCCCCACCCTCTGCCATGTCCCATCTCCCTCCTCCATTGTCCCTGACATTCATGATTGCCCTCAATGGCTTCCGCCTCCCCCATTCAATTGTTCTACCAATGAACTCAATTAGTCTAAGTATATCCACTAGCTAGCACAGCTGACATATCCTTACACATGTATCCAAATCTGATCCTAGGCATAAACCCCAGGGAGTAGAATGAACATATTATAAAGTAGACCCCAGTTGTGTCCATACAACTCTCTTCAGTCATCAAATGTGCATTTTTTTTTTCTCCTGCTTATTACTTTTTTTATATTAAATTATATTGCCTAACACTCATTCCCTGAGTATCATCACAACACACCAAGTGTAGTTTCCCATCTAGGATAAACTACATAGTGTCTTAATCAAGCATGTCGTCACCAATACTGTTCCATTTCTACTTTCATACATATAAATATGTTTTTTATCCTATGTTTGACCCTCAGCCCTTTCCTCCTCTCCCAATTACTCTATCTCTGCTATAGACAGCTATCCTCCAGAGGGGTCATTGAAAATGCGATACCTGCGAGTAGAGGGAGAGGGGCCAGGAGTCCAAAATTTTTAACAATAGGGAAAATAGATTCCATTCAAGGTTGGATCAAGTGTGGGTCTCGTGCAGTTCCGCAACTGTAGGTGAGTCTCCATGGAATACAGTTTCAGGAAGGCGGTTCTGGCAAGCAGAGTTGACCATCAGTTGATGCGGCACAGCAGCCATCTTGTGGTTAGAAGGAATGGTGTTGTGGAGGTCTGCAGCGTGACTTATCCTCTGGTGTCTGGCTTCCCTAAGAATGGCAGGGTAGTTCCTGTTCTTGCCTGAGGTAATGCAGGGCTGGTATCCATCACCTTCTCACTGTCCATAGGTAGATAAAATCCTTCTCTACAGTGTATTTCTCAGTTGGTTTAAGGCAGTTAAAGGTTCTTTCTGTTGCTTATAGTTGCAAGTTCTTAATCCTTCTCTTCAGCTTCAGCTTGCTGGCCCAGAGGCCGCGCGGTGATGGGGGGGGGGCAGGCACGTGCGGCGGCAGCAGCTGCTGACGCCGGCTTAACAGGGCTCCAGGGGGGACACGCAGAGCCTGGAAGGGCCCGCGACGTAACGCGGTCGGACGCAGCCTTGGCGCCGGCCC